>NC_090190.1:37778222-38078222 GCF_024679245.1 Pseudorasbora parva
CATATGTGCAAGTAGAGTTTCATAGGTGAGCCTACTAATAAAAAAATATAACAATATGGTCTCAGAAATGAAGAAAAAAAATGATGTGAACATTATGGAAACTCTGACCTTTATATTAAGACAGCATTCTAACAGAATTGTATTATATCTGCGAAATGTTTGAAAAGAGATGAAAAGATTACATTGGTTACCCAAGTCCCCCTCATGCCATGTATATGAGGGAGAAGGCAGGAAAAAAGATAACACTTGAACCAGTTCTAAATTTAAACCCATTAGGGACTTTAAGCAACAGCCATTGATGGAACGGCAACGGCGACCGGAAGTAAACAGTCAACTGCCGTAGCCAAAGAATGCAAAAATCACTAAGCAACAATAAAGAGGACGTCATCAAAATATAAACAGATACAATTAAAATGCCACATAACTATATTTACTTATCTAATCTGTCACGTATAAATGACTACGGCAAATCAGCTGTTCTCCCGTATTCGACGCTTACAGTAGAATGCCACGAAGTAGCAGTTAAATTCGCGCAATAGAACGCCAGAACGTCGTTGCCGTTTCATCAGTGGCTGTTGCTTAAAGTCCCTATTAACCTTTAGATGTGTAACCCTCAACATAATTTAACATGTACTGAAAATCTGATCAAAATATAAATACTCATGAATGTAATACAAGTTATACCTGGTGTCTAGTGTGCGTGTCTATGTATGTGTGTCCATGCTTGAGTATATATGTGTGCACAAGAATTTGTGTTCCCCCCTTTTTGTATTTGTTTGGGGGGGGGGGGTAAAGAAAAATATACTTTAAATCTGAGTAAAGAAAATATAGTCAAAATTCACTTTAAAGCTGATTAAAAACTATTTTTAGCTATATGCATCATGGTTCAAGGTGAGAGGTGTGCTCTAGTATGTGATCAGACTTTAAATTGTCATCTGACGGACAACAAAATGGGCTAAAATGCCATATCTAGAATAGAAGACACTGGCTATTTTGCCAGAAAGCCAGTAAGCAAACGCCCACAACACCCTAGCAACCACCTAAAATACCCTTGCAGCCACCCACAACACCCTAGCAACCACAAAATACCCTTGCAGCCACCCACAACACCCTAGCAACCACAAAATACCCTTGCAGCCACCCACAACACCCTAGCAACCACCCCAAACATCCTAAAAACCCTAATAACCACCCACAATACCCTAGCAACCACTGTTTAAGAAGCAAGAAACAGAGATATTAAAAACTAAGACTGTGCTTCCTAAAAAAAAACTATTATTTCTGAGTTTCTAAATCAAGCTCTCAAGCATTAACCAGTTTTCAATGCTCTTCAGTTCTGTTTCTGTCCTTCCGGTTCCCTGATATTCATAGAAAAGGACACATGGAGTCAAAAAAAGAATCACGTTGAACTTTGATATCTATTCTGAACAATAAACAACTCATCTTGCTTAAAGGTACAGTATGTAAGTTTTGCTGCTAGAGGTCGCACAAAACAATAATAAAGGCGTAGCAATCATGGGATTTGTCTTCTCCACCTCCACAGCTGATGAAAAGCAGTCCAACAAGACTTCGGGCAGAAATCATGTTCATGGATGAGCTAATGTATTAAAGTTATTATCATTCCTGTGGTATGAAGCAGAGAGGGGCTGACAATAAAGCGAAGCTCGACTCTCATGGAGGAGCTCCGGAAGGATATAAGAAGGACTGACGGACGTCAGTGAGGAGCGAGAAAGGACCAGGCCTGGGACATTTTATGCTGCTGTGTATATTATGCTTATATGCCATAGTTGGCCACTGTAACTTCTTTTTAACTTTATGTTGTTTATGTCCATTACAATTAAAGTCCCATTACACGCTTGCCAGTTCCCACCTCCTTCTCCCCTGAACTTGAACTTTGTTATTTACGTTTGATCACTCAAATTTACATTATTTTTTTCTCATTATAATCAATAAAACAGCTGCAAGTACTGAATTACTACTCATACAGGTCACTTTATTTGACTAATTAAAAGTGTGACGTAATGCAGCACTGTTTTACTTAGTCAAATCATTCTGAAAAACATTAGAACGTGTTGAAAGTTATGTTAACGTTACTCTGTGCGTTCACTCAGTGACTGTTATGAGACACTTGATCACACTGCAGTAAGCTAGACTGATATCAGAATATCATATTAATAAAAACTGGAGGACTTGTGTTGTTAAAAAGCATGCAGTTCATTTTAAAATATATTGTATGGTGGATGAAATGCTGTATAACTGTTACTAAAAATAAAGCTAGCCATGAGACAAAACAGTGTTGTCTCTGAGGCATGGTAAAAACATGGTACTTGCGGTAAATTAAGAAAACGAGATTCAGACAATAAGACCGTGGTGAGTTATATAACAGAGAGTGGTTTTCTGTCCATGAAGGTATCCAAACAATTGCTCACTTGTCTAATAAAACTCTTAATCTATTAAAGTGTCTTTGGGAGTATGGAGGTAAAACCGCAAATCAAGGATGGTACGGATATGATGTCATTTACAGGCGACGTAATGGCACAGGCCACTACACTGGTTAAAATTGCAAACTTATGCGGCACTTTGGATAGTGTACGTACTAGGGCTGTCAAAATGAACGCATTAATAATGCATTCACGGAAATTCATTTTAAAGACACAAATTGTATTAATGCACGATTAACGCAGCGTGCATTTTCTGTTAGCGTAGCGTAGCCTGTATCTGGAGGATATTGAAATAAGCCGTTTAAGACATAGAGGATGCAGCAGCAAACAGAAATAGGGAAAGAAAAGGGTTAACATTAACATTACTATTCTGAAACAAGTGCAGTTATTGCCTACAAGGTAGGGCTGTCAACGAATATTCTAAATTCGAATATATATTTGAATAGTTTTTAAAAAAAGAATTTCGAAGGTGAAAATTAATATTCAAATAAAATAAAAAATACAAAAGCGGAAAAAATCCCTCGCCGCGGTAGTAGAGGTGTGGCTGTCTGCTTTACGAGCGAGCGAGCACGCGCGCCTGAGGGTTCAGGGACAGGTCACAGGAGTCGCACTGTCACTGCTGTAAGTTGACACGTCTTGCAGTAAAGATGGCAGAAAGTGCAGAGCCCAACTCGACTGCGGCAGAGAAAGAGATTTTAACTCCATAATCTAAAAAGCCATGTCTGGAAGTATGTTGGATTTTGGTTGGTAGGAGGTAAAATTGTTGAGCCGCGAGATAAAGTTATATGCAAGCTATGTAAGATACAGTTAGCATACCATGCCTCATTTTATTTAACGTTAAACAGAAACATTATTAAAATGTAGGCTACTGTACTGACTGAAGAGATATTGCATGAATAAAGGATAAATGCACTGCTAACACTGGTGTGATTATTTACCATGTCAAGGAAAAAGCTCCATGTTTACCACAGCACAGCTCGTTCGGAGCGCTTAATATACTGTAAAACTTCAATTAATATTAATAATATTTGTTTTAATCACTGAATGAAGCCTGCTATATTTGGGACAAGAGTCGCGAGTCTCGCGACCTTAAATTGCTTGCACAAAACTCTTGATCAGCTTTCAAAGTTTGTTTTAAACCGTTATCCGCAGAGCGTGAGGGCGAGAGAGAGGTCTGCGCTCTGCCGTCTTTGCCATTAGTTCATTTATATATAATAATTATATAATTTATAATAATGTACTTGTTTTTGTGTAAGTAATATGTTGTCAAATATGTATAAACCTAAATAGACAAACTATACAAGTAGTTAATGTCTCTTTGTATTAATTTGTCCCGTTATTGACGTAATGCGCGTCATTGACAAAATGCGCTCCCAGATGTTCGAATAGTTCGAATATTCGTGTTTGAATATTGAAAGAAAAGTGTGTTTTTACACTGAGCACATTCTCTGCAGTCAGAGCGCGATGTGCGAATACACTGCAAGCTCACTCTCACTCATATTCAGGGTAAGTCATTAACACCATCCCCACTTACAGTGCATGTGTTTTATTGAACTAAATACATTACAATCGGCTAAAACGAATACGCAGGTTACTTTTCAGAACAAGAGCGCTCCCGAGTCCGTGCTTCTCACACTGTTCATGTAAATCGCGGCACAGTTCAGCACACACACACACAAAATACCAGCAGTTCAATAGTGCACATCTCCTAAAGGGGCCACACTCTATTCCTACTCATTACAACCTCCTCCAGGTATGGTGTTTGGTACTGGTGCAGCTCCCTTTATTTATATTCTTAAAATGAGAGAAATCACTGCTTATTCTAAATGTTTACGCTTAGGCTTAAGAGACATGAACAAATTATTTGAAAAACATCTGTGACCTTTGACACATGTCTAGTCTTCATGCTCTGAGTATGGTTTCACTAAAAATAAACGTACATTTGCACAAATCATGCATATTTGTCCATACCCATGTTGATTATAGTATTAAAAACTTGAAACATATTAATTTAAGATACATTTATAACTGATAAAAATGTGTGATTAAGTTGCAATTAATCGCGAGTTAACTCATGACAATATGTGATTAATCGTGAGTTAACTCATGACAATATGTGATTAATCGCGAGTTAACTCATGACAATATGTGATTAATCGCGAGTTAACTCATGACAATATGTGATTAATCGCGATTAAATATTTTAATCAGTTGACATCCCTAGTACGTACACAAGTCAACCAAAAGTATAACATTGTTCTATTGTTTTTTGGACATTTTAAATGAAAAAAAATCTTACAATTTGTGCCTTTAAAGTATTTTTGTGTTTCCATAGTTTCTACTGAATTAGAAGCAGAAATTGAGGGTAACGCAGATATGACATCATTGACAGGCGACGCAATGACACGGGCCGTTGAATTGGTTAAAATTGCTAATTTCTCTGGATTTAAACAATGTTGGAAACACTTGGGATAATGTTAGTACACAATTGAACAAACACAGTTCTCATGTTTTTTTGGATTTTATTTTTAACCCAATAATGTAACATATTGTGCTTTAAACATCTCATAACACTGTTGCAGCGCAACAACTCTCTGAACAGCAATCAGAGCAGTTTAATACTGACATGTACTCTTTCCGATCTCTGCAAGATTACATTATGGAACTTTATAAAAGATATGCCTAAATTACGCCCTCTGTGTATATTCTGGCAGCAGACAGTGAGCAAGATATTGCATGTTAACACCATGCGGAGAGGGAGATAAATATCAGGAGAAACTCGCCTCGTCCAAAGTTTTACAATTAAATATCCCTTTAAGAATAAATTATGGAATTTTAACAACTCAAAAAATCTTGAGAGAGAAGCGCTCCGAGAAATGGAGACTTCAATCAAGTGAACATGTTGAGTTTTACCCACTGGTGCGATTATGAAATACATCTGTTAAACACATTTACAGGCCTTTCTTTCCTACGCGCGCTGAACATCAGCAACTTCCTTGGGACAGATGAAAGGATATGTGAAGTTTTGTGCTTCCCTTTAAATGTTTAATTTGGGGAGAATAAAACAAAGCATTTAAAAGCTTTTTAAAATTTTCATACAGCTTTCTACCGGTTCACAGGCCAGCAAACTTCGAAAATGTTTTGAACAAAACTTTGAGTTCAGAGGACTCATTTCTCAGACACTGAGCTGTGGAAAAACACCATCAAAAGGCTGCGAGTGACTGGACACGGAGATAAATGTGTCCAAATAAAAACTAAAACATTTACTAAAGGAAACATTTCATGGAAAACTGACAGTCTATTTTGAATCCCCAAAAAAGATTGAAGGTACAGTAAAAATCACAATGGGAAACCATTAACTGAATCTAAACTGCATGAAATTACCAGCATGACTTCATTAACATATGACCTTCCTCATATACATATTCATAGAGCTGCATGATTCTGCAAAAAACTTGGTATTACAATTTTTTTGTTGCTTCAAACAGAGATTACGATTCTCCGACATTTAGACAAATAAAATAATATTATTATTTAATTACTCTAAATGAATTATTTTACAAAAAAAATCTAATTGAATGAATGATTCAATGACTCAAAGACTTGTTTCATTACTTGATGAATCAGCATTTTTTAACAAATTTCTAAAATGATTGATTAAATGACAAATAAATTGTTTAACAGTCACTCGTTACCACCTACTGGTGTAATGATGTAATTGATGCAATCGTTATTTGAAGCGCCACGTTATTTTAAAAAGGTGATTTTCTCTATTATCTTAGGTGACACGATGACTAACAGACAGCGGATAAATGGCTACCTGTCAATCAAACTGGCCACGCCCTTAATTATGCAGAACTTAAAGGCTTTATATAACGTAAATGAATGAGTTATAAAAAAAAAAATCACCCCATCACAGTTGTCATGAAGGGCAAAATTAGCCGTATATATCCAAACCACAATTTGTACCAGGCTGTAAACATGTTTTATTCTACTGTAAAGTTGGCCATTTTAACATGGGGCTCAATGAGATTCTGCTCCCGTCTGGAGCCTGTCCCTAGTGGCCAGTCGATGAATTGCAATTTATTTTACTTCCGTATTGGCTTCAACAGACACTGGGGAAGGTTGCCTCTTGCTTTTTTTTATCACTTAAAGGTGCATTGTGTACATTTTAGCGGCATCTAGCGGTGAGTCTGCAAATTGCAATCGCCCATCGCTCACCCCTCAATTTCAAAGCACATAGAGAAGCTACGGAGGACAGAAATGTCATTGTATGAGACAGAAGTGACAAGCTAGCGCTCTGTAGAGCAGTTTGTCCCTTTAGGGCTACTGTAGAAACATGACGGTGCAAAATGGCGATTTCACTGTAAGGGGAGATAGAAACGGCTCATTCTAAGGTCATGATTTAAGGTCATTATACACCACTGGAAACATAGTTATGTATATTATATTGCATTTCTGTCAATAAACTTCATAAAAAGAATCTTAAAGGGACAGAAACACAATAAGCATGTTTAATAAAGATCAGGAAATGTTTGTACAAATCCCCCAAAAAAAAAAATTTGGTGCAAGGACGTCAGGGAACATAACAAAAGCTACAAAAGTGTACAAAACAAACCTGAACATGTAAGCTTTCTCACCTGACGATGGGCAGTTTGGTGAACGGAACAGGAGGAAGTTTGAGTCCGTCAGGGAGGTTGATCATCTCCATTCCACCCGGACACTTTGACGTGTAGTTCTCCAAACTCTGGGTTACTTCTTTCTTCTCTGTGGAGAGAATGTGTACTTGGGTTACTGTTTCAAACAAAATACATACTGCATATAAAATAAATAAAAAACAAAAAATACAAATCAACAACATAAAAGAAAATGTATAAAAAGTGAAATATAAAACAACATGCATTTTATGAACCATCTGAATATGATGCATTATAAAAGTTATTCTAAAAAACGTTATAATGCAATTAATATGCCTTACAATCAGAATAATATGCCTCACAAAAACATGACATAGATTAGCAGCCAAAACTAGCATTCCTCCTGAAAGGTTGGTGTTTTTTTAAAGGGCCAACACCACCTCATAAATCAGTAGATCATCAATGTATCTAAAGTGAGCCGAGATCCCCAAGGGTGAAATTACCCACAATCCTTACTCACAGGCCCCTAGCCCAGAGCAAGATATAAATTTAACAAGGCCAATAATCGGAGCGTCCGTACATCATGAGGGGAGACGTGCATGGCTAACGATCAGGTCTATTTTAAGCTCAGTTTCCACAGGTGAGCGTTGTATTGACTTACTGCTCTGTCTATAAAAATGTTTACGGCCTCGCTCTGCCATCAATTCACACCTCACAGCCTTTCCGATAAAACCAATGATCCCGGTGCAGTCTGAATCGGATCCAAGCGCTCGGAAAGAATCCCTGCTGCAATGAGCAACAGGCGTGCTACACATTAGAGACAAAATAAATAAAATGGGTGGCCATACTGGTATCATTAGTAGTAGTAGCGTTGTATTATCATTATTATGACCATGATGATGATGATTATTATAAATAATATTATTTTTATTATTATCTAACAATGACAATAACAACAATAACAATTGTTGTTCTACTGATGTTCTGTGTGTGTGTGTGTGTGTGTGTGTGTGTGTGTGTATTTATATACTACACATATATATATATATATATATATATATATATATATATATATATATATATATATATATATATATATATATATATATATTTATTACTACTAGTATATAAATAGTTATTATTATTACTACTGTTATTATTATATTATAGAATATAATATTGTTCTACTGATGTTCTGTGTGTGTGTGTGTGTGTGTGTATTTATATACTACACACATATATATATATATATATATATATATATATATATATATATATATATATATATATATATATATATATTACTACTAGTATATAAATAGTTATTATTATTACTACTGTTATAATTATAACTACTACTACTATTATTAGAACTACAATGATCATTATTTATACTATTTTCTTTTATTTATAACAATTTATTTTATAAAATATTTACAATAATGATAATAATAATAATAAAATAATAACCATAATATAGTAATAACTGATATTATTATTACAATAAATACAACACAATGTTATAAATTTATATTTAATTAATATTATATTATTATTATATTTTATTATTAAATAAAAATGATATCAAATAATAATAAACAAAATGATTTATAACATTTTGTATCATTATAACAAATAAGACTACTATTACTATTATTACATTTGTCATTTTACACCAAAAAATAAAGCTTTATAAATTATGATACACCAACTACTACTACTAATAATAATAATAATAATAATAATAGTAATTACATTAATAATGATAATAATAATAAAGAAATGTTAATCAAAAATATTATTACTATTATATTATGAAAAATATTTCATTATTATGAAAAATATTAATACAGTATGTTAAAAATCACTTACATTATTATTATTATTATCATCCTCATCCTCAAGTTAAATGCTACAGATGGGAACAGGGAACATGGGAATTGAAAGCATCATAAAATAGTTGCTGTCAGACTGCCGGCCCCTGTGGCGGATGGGAAGGTGCGACTAACGTATAGCTGCAATAATGATTTAACATGACCTAAAGAAAGATCAGTCCCACTGATAGTTCTCCTTCCTCACACAGAGATGCATCTGCTCTGCAGTGAAGTGTGAGAAGAGAAGAAGGGGTGAAATAGACATCCTTCACAACTCATTCTCATGTTGAGGGAATAATAGATCAGAAAGCCTCAAAATGGAAAATGGATTACAAATCAGATTCCTCCTATGCGACTTTAGCACATCGAAATGAGGTTAAAGGTGATTTATTCATCTGCAGAATGAGTGTGATGCAGCTAATAATATGAAACGCCATTAAACTATTCGAGTAAAAATTCAGAAAGAATATAATAAAGTGGATTGGTAACATGCAGGTTTTTTTGTGTTTAAATTGCCTACAACAACTGAGGAATGCTGCACTTACATACTGTACACGATGCACTTACATCCTGCCAAACCACACAGTTTAATAGATGTTCTCTCCCAGTGTATTGTTCATCTGACAGCGCTGAAAGACACCCGTGTGCATCTCTGGCTCTGTTGGACAGGATCTCTGCCTACAATTGGGTTATATAACACTAATCTCAAATAACAAGAGGAAAAAACCCAAGCGAAACACTTACAGTCCATCTACTTGGAGAATGTTCAAAATGACTGGATCTATTTACAGAAAGCCAAGTCAAAATAAAGTCAAATAAAAAGACAGTAAATAAACTCTGTCTTCCATTTGAACCATTTTGAAGCATTTTCTCCATTTTGTATAATTGAAAAGTCTTACGAAAAAAGTGATCAAAGTCTGTCTTTCAGATGCAATAGTCACAACGGTCAGTTTACTTTTTTATCTTTTTATTTTTGCTGTTTCAAAAGTGACCAATGCAGAAAGTGAAGGTTTCTTTCAGTCTTTCTCGATTGAAAAGATTATCTTGAAAAGATAAATGAGAAGAAAGAGGATTAGATTAAAAAGCCGTCAATCAGTGAACAGACCAGTCAGAGTCAAAGTGATTCATATTCTTCCTAATGGACACTAAAGGTCTGCATGTCTGAGAGGAAGTGGGTCAGTCAATATATTTCTCTTTGGATATTAAAGGTATGTCTGGCTTCCCAGATAATCTCAAACCGCAAAATTTTAATTACCCTAATCGAAAGGAGGAAATGATCTGTTAACCAACCATTTCTATCCCCACAATGCATCAGGGAAGAGTTTTGCTTTCAGTTATCGTGTCATTTTCACAGTACCTACGTTTATCGGTTCTCGCATTAATCAAAAGCCTTACAACAAAAGAAGCCCAACACATGAGGTATTCGCAGGTTCTGATGTGGCCTTTGCAGGCGACCCCAATTAACAGGGTGGGAAAAAATGTTAATCGCTCATTGAGATTTTCCTGTATGACGTCGTTTGTAATCAAATGTTTTCTTTTGTGTGAAGTGAATAATTAAGCAGCAAATACCACACATAGATGTTTGCCAGCTCTTATTGAACAGAGGAAACTAAATCTCACAGATGTGTTACTGATGAACATAAAAACGAATTTTGCATAAAAATGAATGCCAATTCATTGGAACATCTAGACCAAAAAGCTGTAAAAACCAGTCTACAACGAAACACAAAAGAGTCCAGAGCATTACAAATGTAATATATAAATAACTATGACAAAGTGAATAACACTGATTATATCTTGATCTCTTGATTATCCTCAAAGTTAATGTATTAAAAGCAGGAAAACTGGGCAAGCGTACGGATTTGAGCAAGTTTGACAAGGGCCAAATTATGATGGCTAGACGACTGGGTCAGAGCATCTCCAGAACTGCAGCTCTTGTGGGCTGTTCCCGGTCTGCAGTGGTCAGTATCTGTCAAAAGTGCTCCAAGGAAGGAACAGTGGAGAACCGGCCACAGGGTCATGGGCGGCCAAGGCTCATTGATGCCCCACTAGGACACTAACAGTGCTACCGACACTCTTTGCTCCACTCTAACATCCTCCTTAGACAGTTTTTGCCCTAAAACAACATACTACCACAACAAAATCAACAATTGCTCTGACTCTCGCCAACTCTTTAAAACATTCTCCTCTCTCCTTTGTCCACCTCCTCCCCCTCCTTCATCAACTCTTACAGCTGCTGACTTTGCATCATTTTTCACCAACAAAACAGCTCTCATTAGCAAACAGTTCTCCTCATCACTAACTGACACGCACATCTCAACAACTAACGCGAACACGCTTCCATCCTTCTCTCCACTCTCCGAGGCAGATATTTCTAAACTCATCCTTTCCAATCACCCTACTACCTGTCCACTTGATCCTATTCCCACTCACCTCCTTCCGGCCATTTCTTCTTCAATCACTCCTGCACTCACTCACATTGTCAACACTTCTCTTCACACGGGAACCTTTCCCACAGCATTTAAGCAGGCTCGGGTAACCCCACTGCTTAAGAAACCCTCTCTGAATCCAGCACTTTTAGAAAACTACCGACCGGTATCCCTTCTGCCTTTCATTGCAAAGACCCTTGAGCGAGTTGTGTTCAATCAACTCTCTATGTTTCTTGAACGGGACAACCTCCTAGACAACAACCAATCCGGCTTCAAAAGCGGCCATTCGACCGAGACTGCCTTGCTCTCGGTAACTGAGGCACTGAGACTGGCAAAAGCAGCTTCCAAATCCTCAGTGCTCATTCTGCTGGATCTGTCTGCTGCTTTTGACACAGTTAACCACCAGATCCTCCTCTCAACACTTAAGAGGAGGGGGATCTCAGGATCTGCTCTCCAGTGGTTCAGGTCTTACCTCTCTGGTAGGTCCTACAGGGTGTCATGGAGAGGTGAAGTGTCTAAGTCACATAATCTAGCTACTGGGGTTCCCCAGGGCTCAGTCCTTGGACCACTTCTCTTCTCCATCTACATGTCATCATTAGGTTCTGTCATTCAGAAACACGGCTTCTCCTATCACTGCTATGCTGATGACACTCAACTCTACTTCTCATTTCATCCAGATGATCCTACAGTCAGTGTTCGTATCGCTGCCTGTCTGACAGACATTTCTGACTGGATGAAAGAGCATCATCTTAAACTCAATCTTGCAAAGACAGAATTACTTGTTTTCTCAACCAACCCAGCACTTCATCAACATTTCTCCATTCAGCTTGGTTCATCGACCATAACTCCATCAAGGACAGCAAGAAACCTTGGAGTTGTGATTGATGACCAGTTAAACTTCACTGACCACATTACTGCAACAGCCCGGTCCTGCAGATTTGCTTTATACAACATTAGAAAGATTAGACCCTTCCTATCAGAACAGGCTGCACAACTGGTTCAAGCTCTTGTTCTCTCCAGACTGGATTATTGTAATGCTCTTCTGGCTGGGCTTCCAGCATGCACTATCAAACCCTTGCAGCTGATCCAGAATGCAGCGCCGAGAGTGGTCTTTAATGAGCCGAAGAGAGCGCATGTTACGCCTCTCTTCATCAAACTGCACTGGTTGCCAATGGCTGCTCGCATCAAATTCAAGGCACTAGTTATCGCCTACAAAACAACCACTGGCTCAGCACCAATATACCTAAATTCACTTGTTCAGACTTACACACCCTCCAGAAGCTTGCGTTCTGCGAGTGAGCGGCGCCTCGTGGTTCCATCCCAAAGAGGCATGAAATCGCTCTCACAGACATTTTCCTGGACCGTTCCTACCTGGTGGAATGACCTGCCGATCTCAATTTGTGCTGCCGAGTCTGTAGCCGTTCTTAAAAAACATCTTAAGACACATCTTTTCCATTTGCACTTGACCAATACAGAATAGCACTTACTGATCACCACAGCAACGACCAAAAGCGCACACTCCTGGATCATATCTACGTCTCTCATCCGGATTTGTGCCTTCAGGCGGGTATGTTACATAGTTATCATAACTATCAGAATCCAGTGTTCTGTATTTTGCGTACGTGAGTTTTTGTTGTAGATGGCTATTGCTGCGCGTTTAGCTAGAATACAAAACCAACCCATTGGGCCACTGAATCTGCATTAACGACAACAGCTGGGGCAACAGCCTTAGTCCTAATGGGTTGTTATCATAGCTATCAAAATCCAGTGTTCGGCACTTTGCGTACGTGAGTTTTTGTTGTAGATGTCTGTCTTTAAAAAAAAAAAAAAAAAAAAAAAAAAAAATTGTGTACTGTGCTAATTAATTGAGATTTCTTACAGCTCTTACAGGTTTTTGGCCTTGTCTGTTCCGTTGCTTCTATTACTCTCCCCTTTTTTGTAAGTCGCTTTGGATAAAAGCGCCTGCTAAATGATTAAATGTAAATGTAAATGTAAATTTGTAAATTTGTAAGTTTGAATCTTTGTTTTGAAATCTGCCCATCACTATATAAGTCGTTATTTAGTTGTTTTTTGCGCACAAAAAATATTCTGGTGGCTTCATAAAATGATTGTAGAGCCACTGTAGTGAGATGGGCTTTGTAACGACGTCTTTAGTGCCTTTATGGGTCTTGAGAGAGGAAATGACATTGGTGTCAATGAAGGCCTTTCTGAGCCATCGGATTTCAACAAACATATCTTCATTTGTGTTCCGAAGATGAACGGAGGTCTTACGGGTTTGAACGACATGAGGGTAAGTAATTAATGGGAGAATTTTCATTTTTGGGTGAACTAACCCTTTAATATATAACAGACTATGTTTACTAAGACAGACGCAGAGCTCAATTCAGCATTCGCCGGCTGTCTGAGAAGCGTCTTTCTGTGTGCGCACAAAACTTCTCACACTATTCTCTCAAACTAATGTTCTCTTTCGAATCTTGAATATTTAAAGTGGCAAGGCTTAAAAACAGTGACACTCGTGTTGATGCGGTTTATGCTAGGGGTTGCACCGACTAGTCGACCTTAATGCTCTGTCATGACGCTTTAAGCTTGACGTCGACTAGTTGCTGGCCTATAGAGGGCGCTACAGGATAAGCCATTTCCTGACACGCAGGCTCTGTTTTGAACAGTTAAAAATGATAAATAAATGCATAAATGTTTGATTACCATGTGGATGCTCAAAATTGATCGGGAGAATGCACGCTTATTGTACACGTTAATCACGCTAAACTGCGTGCTGCATTGCAACACACACACACATAGCCTGATCACACGGAGATTGCGCGCCTCACACAAAGCCATCCAGTAGCGCAGAAATGTATTGTCAACACAGTTCTGGGATTTATCAATAAAATAGCTTTGAAACTGAAAAGTTCTAGCATATATTTCTTGATAACTCAAACTCACAGCTTCACTATTAGTAGAGAGACGCTGCCATGTAGAATTAATTCACACGCAATCGCTCTCACACGAATGCATTCATATACAAATCTTTATTGTGCTACTTTATCTTATGTATCTTATTCAGAACGAGCAGAAATCTGTGAGAAATATAACGACCATAACACAAAAGAACTGATACAAAAGCTGATATTTAGGAGCACTAACCTTATGGGCAGTGCTGTGTCATATGCCACAGCTGTCCTGTGCACAAGAAGACCCGTGTTCGCGTCTCAGCTCAAGGCTCAGGCTTATTTGTCTATATTAATGATGTCATCAGCGACTAGTGGACGTCGACTCGACTTTCATCACATAAATGTCGACTTTAAAAAAAATGGAAGTCGTTCAACCCCTAGTTTATGCACGTTTATGCTGGCGGGCCTATTGTCAAGCCCTGTATTGTACAAAAGATTTACTCAAAATTCATTAAAAACTTCTCTCAGAAGCCCTTGATTTTGCATGCTGAAAGAATAAACAATATTCTTCCTACCAGAACATTTTACTAAAGCGTTTCTGATGGGTCAGTACAGGAAAAAAGTAAGAGAAAGTGTGTAATGCAAAAATGTTATTGACTCGACAAAAACTCTTAAAACATGACTGAGGGGTAAAAAGCCCGCAGCTGTCGGAAGAGATGAACCCCGGTGCTCAGGTTGATGCGAGGACTGCTGACGGGATATAAGCAGAGATGACTGTCACATAAATTATGAATAATGTATAAGCAGCGAGCTGAAGTCCACTGCGATGAAATTACTGACTGCAGATGAGAAACTAAACCCAACAAACACGCAACATGCTGACAAATGCGTCAAACTTCTCAATCGGAGAGATGGGCAAAAAAAAAAGTGTGTTGTGAACAGGGAGCCACTAGAAGCTGGGAGGAGACGACTGACTCAGAAAATTGCTGTTTACAGCAGTGCAGTGAGGAGGAATGGATTGGACGCTACAGTCCATAGCAAAGGTCCGCGGAACGCCGTCCGTAGCTTTCGGCTGCGAGAGGAATGGGCTGTTGCTGTGGAAACCATCAACATGCTTAGAGTGCCAAGGACAGGGTCAGTGAGGGAAAAGTGACTCGCTAAACAATTTATGAGATGTTCAGATGAGGGTTTATATCCAGTTTCCAGTCAAAAAAGGCATCAGAAAACACGGTTAGACTGAACGTAATTGCATGCCGTGTGATCGGGGTATAATTACCGACTTTGCGTGGCTTCCTAAAAGACACTAAATTGATATACTGCGAAAATTCAAGTCAAGTATAAAATAAGAGGGTTCGGCCCCTGAGGGAGAGACTTTGGATGACAGAATGCCAGAACAGAGAAATAATAAACATACAATCACAAGCATTTACACCATTACATGTCACTCTAAAGATATTATGAAAAACAAACTCAACAATCACCATAATTGGGCGGTTATTCATGTCAAAACAACCGTGTAGCAACCAGTTTCATTATCGTTCACTAAAACTTATTAAAAAATGGTTTTCAGTCATTGAAATAAAACTGAAATAAATATAAGATGAAAAAACTTAAACGAAAAATAGAAATGCTGCATTAGTTACTAAGTACTAAAAAAAAAAAAAATTCTAAAATGGGTATTGCAATGCGGTTGCTGAGGAGTTTGCTTTTGTTATGTGTTTTGGGTGGTTGCTATGGCATTGTTGTAAATGTTTTTTAGTACATTGCTATGCAGTTGTTAGCAATCCTCATAGTTATGCCTGGCTTAGCAAAGAGCTCTAAATATTCTGAATGCGTTCATCAGGTTCATCCCTAAAATCCATTTCAAATTGCTTGTCTGTGTTTCTGTCACAAACGTCTCCCTCTCTCAGTCTCCCCAGACCCGCGCTTAATATTTCAGGGACAATGGTGCTTTTAGCAAGAGTCTAAAAGTGAGAAAGAGGTTGTTTAGTGAGATGTGTGTGTGTGTTGGCCATGAGAGAGACCCAGTGAGTTTACTGCTTGTGTTTGTGTGTTAGCAGGAGTTGTAAAGGTTGTGAGTGTGTTTGTTCACTGCGGTATGAGAGTGAGATTAGCTCAGGGCCACAGAGACCAGAGAGGCCAGGTTTCTTTTATTCAGTTCAAAGAATCTGAACACACTTACATTTAAACAACACAAAAACTCAAAGAGCTGACAGCATATGAATGTCACAGAACATGTAAAAAAAAAATTCACCACAAAATTAAATTATATTTTATATATCTTTTTATTATTATAAGAAAATATACTATGCTTAAGGATTTTTTTTTACATACCCAGGTCACAATTAAAAAGTCTGAAAAAAAAAAAAGGTTGTTATATTATATTTTGCATAATAGAAAATAATTATCAGGACTGCTGATTTGATTGCATAATACATCATAGGTAATTTCTCATGACATAATAAAAATATCTTAGGACAGATAGTGTACAGAAACAAAATGGTACCAGTTTAGGGTCTGATTCTCAATATTAACCAGATGCTTATTAGTATGCTTATTGCAAGGATATTGATTGTTTATTAGCACTTATAAAACACCTATTAATATGTTATTGGGCTTGGGCTTGGGCTTGGGCTTGGGCTTGGGCTTGGGCTTGGGCTTGGGCTTGGGCTTGGGCTTGGGCTTGGGCTTGGGCTTGGGCTTGGGCTTGGGCTTGGGCTTGGGCTTGGGCTTGGGCTTGGGCTTGGGCTTGGGCTTGGGCTTGGGCTTGGGCTTGGGCTTGGGCTTGGGCTTGGGCTTGGGCTTGGGCTTGGGCTTGGGCTTGGGCTTGGGCTTGGATGGATGGATGGATGGATGGATGGATGGATGGATGGATGGATGGATGGATGGATGGATGGATGGATGGATGGATGGATGGATGGATGGATGGATGGATGGATGGATGGATGGATGGATGGATGGATGGACGGACGGACGGACGGACGGACGGACGGACGGACGGACGGACGGACGGACGGACGGACGGACGGACGGACGGACGGACGGACGGACGGACGGACGGACGGATGGACGGATGGAAAAAATAGCCATATCTTTATTGAAAATATATACTTTCTTATTAATATTTGTATTAAATGTTATTGCGGTTTGGTATTGTTTTCATTAAAATAATGTGACTCTATAGTCAAGTACATTTTTAAGCACCTTTGCATAAAACCGTGATGTTAATGTTTATAATATCTTAATATTTTCAGGCCTTATAGTTGCTGGACAATAATAAGGTTTACATAAATAGAATCAGAGTGTTGCTCGAGTTTCCAGCAGGTAAAGCCACGTCAGGTCATTTAGACATATCCATTCACAAAATGTGCTACTAACTTCTAAATAAAGCTAAATTAACGCCGCACACATCAGAGCAGAGCTGAAAATGAATCTCTGTGTTGCAATTTACACCTTTCATCCAGTGAGAATTTCTCAAGTGCCTTCGCCAGCTCTCTAAACGAAAGCTCTTTATTTGCCATTCTTGATTTGTCTTCACAAATGTCGACGAAAATAGCCGCCGAACACATACCTCAAATAGCTTATTTCACACTGCTCCGTTCAGACAACACAACCCCTGCTGACACGCGAGCTCTGGCAAACCAAACTTGACAAAATACTAATTAACCAACAACATCACTTTCTTTTCCTCGCCGTCTCTTTCAGTCTCTACTCATAATTTCTCTCTGTCTATTTCCTCTGAGATTCTGTCAATAAACATAAAGTGAAGTAAACTTGTAAGGGACAGTTTGTTCTTAAAAACAACATAAACTGCATTTGCGATATGATTAACTTCGGTAATGTAACATATTAAAGAATACTGAATATATTGAAACCAAATACTCAGGGCAATATTGGAATACAGGACTAGAATTTGACTGGCTCGTGGTGACAGGCTTTGACATTTTTGCTGTTCCCCAAACTGACTTTTGCATCAGCAGAAAAGTCATTAAATACCATGAAAACGAACAGACCTTTTCTTTAAAATAGCATACTGTTGATTTATTCACAAAAGCAGAGGACTTCATTAAGAAGCCTGCTCATGATCTGATTAGCTTGAACCTTTTTCTTTTTTGAGCAAAAATGTTATATCTTTGTAATGACACCTATTGGATACACTATCATTGAAATGTTTGGGATTGATAATATATTTTTTTAGGTTTTTGAAAGCCTAGGTCATCTCTGCCAAGGTCAATTTCATTTGTAAAAAATATAATGGTCATATAATTAGAATATCATCAAAAAGTTGATTTATTTCACTAATTCTATTCAAAAAGTGAAACTTGTATATTATATTCATTCATTACACACAGACTGATATATTTCAAATGTTTATTTCTTTTAATTTTGATGATTATAACTGACAACTAAAGAAAATCCCAAATTCACTATCTCAGAATATTAGAACATTACTTAAGACCAATACAAAGAAAAGATTTTTAGAAATCTTGGCCAACTGAAAAGTATGAGCATGTACAGCACTCAATACTTAGTTGGGGCTCCTTTAGCCTGAATGACTGCAGCAATGCGGATCAGTCTGTGATCAGTCGATCAGTCTGTGGCACCGTTCAGGTGTTATGAGAGCTCAGGTTGCTCTGATAGTGGCCTTCAGCTCTTCTGCATTGTTGGGTCTGGTATATCTCATCTTCCTCTTCACAATACACCATAGTTTTTCTATGGGGTTAAGGTCAGGTGATCCTGTTTCAATTAAGAACAGGGAGACCATGGTCCTTATACCAGGTGCTGGTTGCTTTGGCACTGTGTGCAGGTTCCAAGTCCTGATGGAAAATGTAATCTGCATCTCCATAAAGTTGGTCAGCAGCAGGATGCATGAAGTGCTCTAAAACTTCCAGGTAAACAGCTGTGTTGACCTTTGACCTCAGAAAACACAGTGGACCAACACCAGCAGATGACATAGCACCCCAAACCATCACTGACTGTGGAAACTTTACACTGGACCTCAAGCAACGTGTATTGTGTGTCTCTGCTCTCTTCCTCCAGACTCTGGGACCCTGATTTACAAAGGAAATACAACATTTACTTTCATCAGAGAACATAACTTTGGACCACTCAGCAGTCTTTTTTGTCTTTAGCCCAGGCGAGACGCTTCTGACGCTGTCTGTTGTTCAAGAGTGGCCTGACACAGGAAATGCGACAGCTGAAACCCATGTCTTGCATTCGTCTGTGCGTAGAGGTTCTTGAAGCACTGACTGCAGCTGCAGACCACTCTTTGTGAATCTCCCCCACATTATTGAATGGGTTTCGTTTCACAATCCTCTCCAGGGTGCGGTTATCCCTATTGCTTGTACACTTTTTTTCAGCCAGCCTCTTTTGCAATGACCTTTTGTGTCTTGCCCTCCTTGTGGAAGGTGCCAATGGTCATCTTTTGGACAACTATCAAGTCAGCAGTCTTCCCCATGATTGTGTCGCCTCCAGATCTAGACTGAGAGACGATTTAAAGGCCTCTGCAGGTGTTTTGAGTTCATTAGCTGATTAGAGTGTGGCCGCAGGTGTCTTCAATAATGAACCTTTTCATAATATTCTAATTTTCTGAGATAATGAATATGGGATTGTCTTTAGTTTTCAGTTATAATCATCAAAATAAAAAGAAATAAACATTTGAAATGTATCAGTCTGTGTGTAATGAATGAATATAATACACAAGTTTCACTTATTGAATGGAATTAGTGAAATAAATCAACTTTTTGATGATATTCTAATTATATGACCAGCACTTTTTTTAAACTTTTTTTTCCCCAAGATCCTTTGATGAACGGAAATTTCCAAACAACAAAATTTATTTGAAATAGAAATTGTAACATTATAAATGTATTTAGTGTGATTTCTGATCAATTTCAAAATATATATATTTAAAAAAATCATTTTGACCCCGAACTTTTGAACAGTAGTGTATATTTAAAAAAAAAACAATAATAATACTACATTTAAATCTAGGCACCACACTTAAAATTAAAACATTAATTACCCAAGTTGCTGAAAGGATAATGGACAAATATTTCTTAAATTTATGCAAACTTTATCTTGTTCTACAAACCAACATTTAGTTTCCTCCTTGCGAAGATACAACAGCGTATATTTTTCTCAAGAATAAAAAAATCTAGGTGTCATGAAAAGTTAAGAAAAAAAGTACATACACTTAAACTTTACTTTACATCTCCATTTCTATGTTCCGCTGTCTCTTCCATCTAGATTTTGGAAGCATGTATCTGCCACCTATGTAACTGTTTCTCCACCTCTTTCTTTCTCTCTCTATCTGCATTAATCACTTTGCAACACAAGCATCCACCTGTTATCTGTAGGCAGAGCAATTGTTCACTACAAAGCTGTGCCTTAAATAAAACATCCCCATCTTTTCTTCTAATATCATTCTGTCAGACCGCTCATGTGCTAACTTAAAAGAAACTCAGAAACTCTTGCTCTGTCATCCCGTCAAGAGTCCAGATTGGCACTGATCAATGTCAAGCAGAAGTGTTTAAATCAGACGCCTCCGTTCTGTAAAGTGTCTTTGTGCTGAGGGCGTTCCTAACAACCGCTGCTAATCATTAGTCATTATACAGTATTGTATAACAGGGCGGGTGGTAATCTCATTGTACTGTAGAAGAAAAGCATCAGAAGGCCCACTGTAGCTGTAGGTCTCCACCTCTCAGTCAAGACACAGGCTTAGTTCAGGTGAGCAGGTCTCCCTAAAAGATCAATCCCTCAACAGCGAGACAGCAATCTAAATGAACACCAATTTGTCAACACTAGCTACATTTACATAGTCAACTTTGTGTCAATTAGATCCGAGCATAGTACATGATAGTAGTATATGAGTAAAGCTACACGATCAATCGTTTAAAGACTGTGATCTCGATTCAAACACTTACGCGATCTGCCAGCGCTGTATTTTATTGATATGAAAAAGCTTCTCAACCACACAGCATCATTATTTCTGTGCACCACACTAGAAACCGAAACCTTATCCGTACCGGCCGGCTATCAGCATAGAAGGGAATGGTTAACAAACAAAGAACAGCTTGGCCGATGGAAAAGCGGCTTCACCAGTCTTGTATGTTCTGTATCATCATCTTAGGAAACTCGATAGCTCATACGTTTTTGAACTGAAAACGAACACCATTTTGTCCAAATACAGTGCAAAACAACGTTGGGAGTGAGTGATTTGTTAAACGTTCTCACGGCTGATTTCTGTTAGATATAGCCTAAGAACTTCACTGCTGTTCATACTGGTTAAATGTTACAGGAGACTAATAAAAGAAACGGGGTATGATGACGTGTAATGGTGTAGTAGTGTTGTGCCATTTCTTGAGGGAATATTTTCACCCCTAAGCCTTGCCACTATGTTTCAAGGTGCAAGGGGTATACAATAGAATTGGGGTTGGATGCTTCAAGAAAAGATTGTATCAATTACATCATGATGACAAGTGACTGTTAAAAATGCATTTGCCGTTGAATCATTCATTGAAGAGATTCGTTCAAAAACGCTGCTTTATCCAGTAATGAGGCAAGTGGAGTATTTATGAGTCAATCATTGAATCATTCATTCAAAGTGATTTTTTTTAACCTGCATCCTGTCAGCAAGTGTGCAGGAACAAACAAAAAAGATGATGATGATGATGATGATGATGATGATGATGATGATAATTCAAAGAATTCAGCATTAACAAACTAAACCCAAACGGAACCAGACAAAACACAGAGTGAACAAACTTATGCTGCCTTCACGTGCTATCGGAAATTTCATAATAATAATCCAAATTAATTCCAAACTTCCCAGTCGTAAACAAGACATCAGGGGGAGTTCATGTGCCATTTTTACCTAGGAAACTCATATTTACGATTATTCCAATAGCATGTGAAGGCAGCATTAAATACACATGGTGATGGGCTAAATGATGAACAGAAGTGATGATGATTTAGTGTCCAATGGGAAAGAAGAATGGCAGGAAACAAAGACAAAGAAACATGTGACTGGTGAAAAGATAACCGTGACAACATCTCCCAGTAGGCTAGACCTCACACCGTGAGGGAAGGATGGAGAGAGCTTTTGGAGGTGGCTAAGGTGAAGACACGTGGAAGACAGGAGTTGGTGAGGGGATGTGTAACACGGTCGACGAGACTCTGGCGGAGATGATGAAGGGCATCTGACGGCACAGAGACGACAGCCCGTTGTGGAAACGAGGGCCGATCGCTAACATTTTTATTCAAAACCACAATTTCTCGATTTAGAAATAATAAAATCGTGGCAAAACATTACATTCTAATTAAACTGAGAAAAAAAAGGAAAACTCATGCAGCTCTATTATGCATTAAGTCATGAGGAAGTGGACACACTATAATGCCAGATATAGGACTTTAAGTGTTCAAAGCTTCTGTTTAAACTCCAAAAAGAAGGCCCAAAATTCCATTAAAGTCCTGAAAACAGATCACATAGCTCGTTAGACAAAATAAGAGTGATTGGTTTGGCTCTCAGAGGAGGGCAGAATTGGGTTTTATCAGAACATAGGGAGCTATTGTTCCTCTGACACTGCTGAAAACAGCGTTCGACCAATGCCTGAGCTCAGCCGAGGAAACTCTGGATTTGTTCTGTCTGGTAGGAAATGATAAGCTTGACAGAGCTCAATACCCAAGAGCTGCAGGCCCAACCACATGTGCGTGTGTGTGTGTGTGTTTGTGCGTGTGTGTGTGTGTGTGAGAAAGAGAGGCAGACAGGATTACAGCACACCTCTGTGGGGACAGGATACTGTGAAGTGGACCATGGCTGACTAACAAAAAAACCAACATCAATCTCTTTTCAAAGACACAGAAGCTTTCAGGAAAATCCAGGTAACACACACAGAGACCAGCATGCATACACACACAAGCACATACATCGTTTAACTTAACCAGTGTTCACTCTAAAAGTAATGACATTACTAATCAAAAAACATTTTCAGTAGCTCAGAGGGTTTCAGATTAAATACATATCTAGCTGTTCTTTTAGAATCCATTTATTTTTAACATTGAGTAGAAGGACAATATGCAAAATTGCTAAATAATGATTTATAAAAATAACTTTGATTCATGCATATTCGCTAATGAACCACTGAACCTGGTTTGAACCCGGTTTGAAAAAAGATCGACTAGCCCTAGTATAACTGGAAAAAAACAACTACAGAAATTTCCAGGGCATTTTCATTAATTCATATTTTTTTCAAATCCCAGCCCTGTCAAATAGTTTTAACATGAAGCAGCACTGCAAAAACTTCATTATCGGTTTAATTAAACAGTGAAACATCTTCATTACATCTTTTGTAAATTGTAGTTTTACACCATTTTTATTTCAATTAGTATTTTAATTAATAATTATCCATTTATATCTCTATAATTAATTATCAACTATAATTAATATTAATATAAATTATATAATAAAATATTTTTATATTATAATATAATCTCTGAGTGTGGTAAAATAAACATACTGCACTTTTAAGGAGCTTAATATTGTACATTTTGTAAGCAACTCTATTAATATTTATTAACAGAGTTAACATTTGTTTAGTGTTTTTCAAAAGAGCAACTTGACTGTAATTGGAATTATTTACTTTGAAAACCCTGGTAAATTGCATTAAAGCAGCTTTCTCAACCCAGCACGGCTGAAATGGCTTGAACTTTCAGGCTTGAAAAGGAATAAAGAAAATAAGTCATTGTGCAGAGAGAGTGATGACCCTCTAAAAAGAGCACGATTGAAAGTATATGACGATTCCATAAAATACAGGCCTGAAAATACAATCACACGCCGTCACCGCAGCAGAATCCATCTACATAAACGTACTCTAGTGATCATTTTACCTTTACGGCCTCTTTCTTTTCATCTCGTCTTTTAGATGAGCACTGTCTGTTTGTCTGAATCTCTGAGTACATGAGGACTTTCTGAATAGGCTGACAGCATCTACTGTAATTAGAGTTTGTTCTAGCTTGTTTTGATACGTTTGAGCTACATTTCTGAAAATGTCTTTACATATGCAGTAAAACCAACTTAAGGACCAAAAACAGCTTCATAAATGGTCCCAAAAAAGTGGCAATTCAATTTCCCCTATTATGCTTTTTAGAATATTACCTCAATGCAGTGTGTAATAAAGCTGATGTGAATGTAAAAGGTCTGCAGTTTTAAAGATCAAAGCCCATGACAAAATAAAGCTATTGAGTCCTAAAACAACGATCGATTCTGAACTGCTGAAACGAGTCATCAGCAATTCCAGTCTTACTTCCTGTTACATACCTATATAACTATATAACAAATGTGTATAATGCCAGCCTATGGTCTTCACTTCATTTTCAGTCAGAACAGAGTTCACACAGCAGGATTTTGAATCGTCAACAGGTCCAGATATTTAACTTACGGGCGTTGGCCACTTATCAACGATTCTCTCAGATCGCGTCTTTGATAATTCACACTGCGTGATTGTCCCTCGCATGAACAAGCACCGATTTGCCTAATATTTCGGGCATGTGTCTGCAATTTCGCAAAACCTGTCGGTGAAAAATCGAGCCTAAAATCCTGCAGTGTGAACTCGGCATAAGCGGTAGACCAATCACAAACAGAGCCATCTGACCAATCAGAGCAGAGCAGGCTCACGGAAAGGAGGACATCTTCAAACACTGTTTTCAGACTTTGAGAAATTAGGTGAAGTGCAATGTATATTACAAGAAAATCAGAGATTTTTTTTTTCCCTGGATGTTTGTAAACCTATTGTTTGAGACCTCCAAAACAAAATTAGTAACCTTTAAAATAGCATAATTGGAGGCTTTTTAAAGGGGTTGGTTGTGTTTGGGGTGCAGCATAACATGCCATATTTTTCTTATATTTGACCTTTATTCCACACCGCTGTCTCCATGTCCTTTGAACGGCTCGTTTGCTTCCTGCTTCTATGAAGCCCATCCCTCCGAAAAACGCAATGGTCTTAGATTGATTAGATGGCCAAATGTAGTTTCCTGTATTTTTATTGGCTGAAATACCAAGCACAGGTTGTCCGGAAACGCCACGCCCCTTCCCATTACGGGCAGAAGTCACATCTGCGGTGACTAGCAAGGGTTTATGATGTCCAACCCGTGAAGAAGCTTGTTGTAGTCCAAAACGGCCGTTTTTGTAGGCAATAAACTGCCATAACTTTAAAACACAATATCTCCGTAGCGCTATTACTTTGCAGATACTGTTAATGCTCAAGCAACAACATTACACACTAACTAAAGGCCCAAAACCTCAATAGGAGGTCTTTAAAATGGTGTGTGTAAAGGTTTGAGGGCATTTGTGAATGCATCTTACCCTGGTCCGAGAGAAAGTCCAGCATGGTCTGTAGCAGGAAAGAGAGATGTCTGACAGAGAGACCTGGGTTGCCCATACGACGAGACGCATACACCAGCTCATGAAGCAACCGTAACTGTACTGCCGCCCATCCACGATGGGTCCCTACAAACAGAGAGAAGGAGAAAGCATTTAAATACAGACAAAACAACACTTTTGATGGATTTGGTTCACATGAGCCTTCGAATTTCCACTTTCAGTTTTTTTTCCCCAATGATACAAAAAGGCCCTTTTCAACGCTCTTGCAGCAGTTTATTTACCTTACCCCTCCTGAAGTTCATGGTAGCTATGGTTCCTTGCTACAAAAAAGACTTATTTACATCCCCTTTAACTGATGAAATATAATATGACAGGAAGGTCAAACTCTGTCAAGTTTTGTTTGTATATACAGCATCTTTTTCTGCTCAAACTGTCATAGAGGCATCATAAAATTTACAGTCCTAAATCACATGATACAACAGCTGAGTTACAAAACTCATCAATCAGGCAACTAACACGGCCGTCACAGTGAAGAGAGAGAGGCGAAGCTGATCTGTGCTGCTCCTGAAGAATGTGGCAGCAGCTCTGGAATGATTGTGAGGATTTATCACCCCACACGGTTCTGTTTCACACTCACCTTTCACTCAATTTATGCAAATCCACACTAATCTTTACACAAGAGAGACTGTGTCTGCAAAAAGCAACAAGAAACTTCAACATTTATGCTTTTTATCAAGAAACAGTAATCAACAGTCTGCAAAAGACTGTTACAAGAACACACTATAATAATATAAAACTCTATATGCATGGGACACAATGGAACCAACTTCATGTCAAAATGTGAAGTATAGACACTATACCACAAAGCAATGTGCTCAAACAAGCAGCAATCACAATTCTTAACTTCTCTTTGAACACTAAAAGTGGAAGACATATTTACATAAACATGCATTTACTCAAAACTGTACATTTCGACATATTTACAAGATGAGAACTGGGTGCAACTCGCTTAATTAATGCAAAATTAAAGATGCATCCTTATTTGCATACCTCTATGTCCTAAATGGTATGAGATTTTTTTTAAAAAAGGGATTTGCCAGGGTCTCTGAGTTATAATTACCCACAAGCCCTCGCACTACAGAAGAAGTGCTGTTTGTGACAGTAGAAAGATGGAATGTGTGGTCAAAGCTGCTGCAGTGTTTTGTTTTTTTTCCCCCTCAAATATAATGTCAATTTAAAAGTGAATAATGAATTTGGCAAATGCAATAGTATGCAACAAACAGATCGGTGGTACGAAGATGCAAAATGTGTTGTAGTACGTCCCAAAACCTTTCGAACACCTTATGCATAAAAATCCAACACATTATGCATAAAACATGCATCCTAAAATAAAACATATAAACAGCAGATTCTGTGCATGGAGGGTCATAAAACCCCAAAATTGTATCGTTTTGTATCGTATTATACCCTACTGTATTATACTGCATTGTATTGCATCATATCGTGGTGTATCATACTGTACTGTACTGTATTGTATATTGTACTGTATTGTGTTGTATTGTACTGTTGTATCATATCATATTGTACTGTATCGTAATGTACTATCGTATCATATTATATTGTATCATACTGTATTGTATTATATTGTATCATACTTTATTGTATTGTATCATACTGTATTGTATTATATTGTATCATACTGTATTGTATTATATTGTATCATACTTTATTGTATTATATTGTATCATACTGTATTGTATTATATTGTATCATACTTTATTGTATTGTATCATACTGTATTGTATTATATTGTATCATACTGTATTGTATTATATTGTATCATACTTTATTGTATTATATTGTATCATACTGTATTGTATTATATTGTATCATACTTTATTGTATTGTATCATACTGTATTGTATTATATTGTATCATACTATATTGTACTGTATTGTATCATACTTTAATGTATTTGTCTCTTCCTTAGGCCCTGTACCAAATGGCACCCTAAACACTCACATATATATATATGATGTGTGCCGTCTTGAGATACTGATACTATGTTACTGCAAAATCAAAGAAAAATATAAAAAATTAATAAATAAAAACCCTAAAGACCAGATTCTGTCCAAATCTCAGCAAAATATTACATGGACATGCACAAGCTCTATTTCCCATGCTATCTCCTCCTGGAGTCAACCAAAAATGGATCTTATACCTTTTTATTATGCATAACCTTATCTACATATAATTTCCATATGCATTTTCCATCCAGACGCCCATTAACAGATACTACAGCATATTAGCAGCATGAGAAACACATTAGGAGACAATAAAGACTGTAAATATCATTTTTGCAGATAAGAAGAAAAACTATCTGGCATCAGCATATAACTGAAATATCTTTGGTAAAATAAAACATGCAACGTGTATAAGCTTACGGTTACCTTTACATCCAAGCAGAATATCATATCTTATTAGTTAATTAGTTAAATTAATACATATATAAATTCAAACTAAAATGTATTCAGACACCTCCAACATTTCTCACATTATTGCAGTTTATTCAATATAGTTTAGAAAATAGAGTTAAAGAACTTAGAGTTAAACTGTGTCAGAAAAAAATACCTTAATCTTGATAATGTCAGATAACTTTGATAGAAAGTTATGTAATGGATTACAATCAACCAATCAGCTGTCAGCTGTTAAATCTATGTACACAATTAGATAATGCCGATTTAGGTCAACCAATGACCAAGCAATGCTTCGTTTTGTTCAGTCTGTGCTGTAAAAGATCACATTAGCAATTGAAGAAAAAACACTTAAGCAATAATTTTGGTCCCAAATTTTTATCAGTTTTATAGGCAGACCACTGTATGAAGAATTTTTGGGTATAATATGTCACACTTTACTTATTTTGCTATCCTCACTTACATAAATTAACTATAGTGTCCTGAACACAGTAGTTTTCAATGGCAATTTTGTGCATACCCAACATGTCTTCATCAGGTTCCAGATCTTTAACCATTACAGCCCATCACCCCATAAAAATTTGACTATTTACAAACAGCTGCTGCACATTTAGCAGCCCTTCAGTAAAAACAGCCACTTCACTCCCTCTTCAACTAGAAATAATACCGTACATCCTGCTGTAGTTCAGGGATCATAACGGCTGGTGCCAACAGGCCATAGAGACTCCAGGAATCTGTTTACGGCACTCCGGGGTCTGATGCTGTAGTTCTGTGTTCGGCCTTTGTGTTTTCACTGGACATTCGAAATCCATGCGCACAATGGTTAAGCTAAACGCAATCAATCAGAGGTTGATGATATTTTCTCGCTCTCTCTCTCTCAGTGCGTAAAGAGAGCTGAGCTGGAGAACTCCCAGGCCAATTAAAAACCCATTTTCTCTTCTCTCTCTGCACTCCATGGTGTCTCTATTGACCCGAGTCCTCTTCTCTCTTTCACTTTAAACTTCAGTAAGCCAGGGTCACCTCCAGCTTCAGCCGACACATACGAGGGGTCTCCATGCCCTCCTGCTCTCAATGACATCACAGATTCAATGCAAAAAAAAACAAATCATAAGCTGCTTTGCCTGAAATAAACCAAGATATAAGAGGAATAATGCATCTTAATGAAGGAACGACTGGTTATGCATTCAGACAGCATTCATAAATCTTGCTTAAAGTCAACGTGAAATCAAAACAGACTCTCTATTTGTTTCCTTAATAAATTCTGCAGGTCTTATTGTGCAAGATGCATCACTGCGCATTATTCAAATCCTCCATCAAAACGTAATAGCATTTTCTTGTCTCTCAAAATAATATTTCTTCTGATAGGACCAACACTTTAAGGCAAGGGGAAAATAATATTTACTAACCAACCAACCAGCCAACCAACCAGAACCATGCCAAACTAACTGCCAGCATGATAGGCCGCTGTGGGTGGTTGCCAAGTCGTTGCTATGCACTTGCTAAGGTGTCGGAAACAGATTTGGAGCATTGCTGAGCCGTTGCTAGGTGTTTATGGGTGGTTACTTACTGTCAAGTCAAAAGAGCTCTGCCAATTGTCTGATATTTTGGTCTCTAGACATGACGAGTCCCACCTTTTTTCATCTACAATGGAATAGAAGTTAAATGCCTTGCGAATGCCATTTTATGTCATCTTTAAAGAATAATAATGATTTTCTCTCACTACCAATTTGCAGGTTTCTGAATGATATAGACAGACCCTCAGGCAGCATGTGTCTAACGCTAAACGTCTTTATTATTCCATGCATGTGTGCGAGTCAGGCGGGAGGTTGAGAGGATTTCATATTAAAGAGAATATAGTTAAGGACCCTAAAGTAATGCACTATTGAGTCTGACATCACAGCTCAGGGTCAGATCTCCTCTCCACGCTGTTTTCCAACACAAAGAGTAGACGGAATATATATCACCCCTGAGAAGAGCCCTTCAAAACACACAAAGCTTTTCTGCAAGCATACAAAGAGGGACAAGGTTACTTCAATGCTGCCTGGTCAGATTACAAATCAACCGAAGCCTGTTTATGAGTCAGAGGTATTTAAAGAAAAATGAGCAATTCCAACGATTCATATTCTGCTCTTGTATCGCAAAAGACGTCAGTAAACAGAGGTAAAACGGGTCGAGAGGACAGCCATGAAATAAAACACCGTAATAGCATGCGCTCATTAAACAAATGACAGCATTAACCTAATTAAAAGAGCAACCATGAATGAGGGGGATGATGTCATTATCCAGGTTCAAAAACCTTGAGACACTGGCGCTATAATGCATGCCGGCCGCGTTTCTATTCCAGGCTCGCATGCACATTACTTCTTTGTTTATTGTCAGCAGGAGTCTGTCTTAAATAGGCCTGAGGACATGGAGGTGGATAATGCCTTCCAAACAGGTGAAATAGATATTGAAACTTCTGGTCGAGTGAAATGGCTTTTTGAATGCCTGTGATATAAATATCTAGAGAGCAGCGTGGCAAAGGCTAGACAGAATTTACAACAAAAAAAAAACATTGTTTTGTCATGGTCACGACAGAGATTTGTTTTTGTGTGATTTTGATTCAGGATTTTTCACACCTACCTTGTATCAAAACACGAACTTAGGGTCGGACCTTGGTGCGGACTTTCAGGTGTGAAACGACCTTAGTCTCATTCACAAAAGGATTCATTGTAAATAAATATACCATCAAATAAATATGATATTGCAAATATGGAATGAAAAGAGAGGGTATGATCATTACTTTTTGTTTAGAGTCTGTTCTTTTATAAATATATACAGTCAAACCAAAATTTGCTTAAAGATGCCTTTTTTTTGTCTGATACTGTTGTCTGAGGTCAACTTATGACATTTGCATGGTTTTTATCTTCAAAAACATGAGCAATAGGCTGATTTCTACACTGGTTTTGAGGCTCTCTCCTGAACGCTGGGTTTTGTATGGGCGTGCTGCACTGGAGACCTGGAAGTAAACGGCCACGGCTAGGATTGGATAAGATTTGCATATTAAATGAGCTTCAACTCCCCTGTCAGTTCAGTTCACATGAGGGAGGGATTGTTTTGAAAACGGCAACCGGAATGATTCTCTGACGGGGCTATCAAAACGTATTTATCAAACAAACACAATGATTTATCTCTCATCTACCCGTGACTGTTTTTGATACTACTAATGATACTAATTTTTTTATTACTTGGCCCGCCCGATCGGTGGATATAAGCGCGAACCACACACTCGCATGCGCTCTTCAAACACAACGGAGATCAAGAAATGATTGTTATTTCACTATTTAAGATTCACAGGCCTGCTGATGGGCTTATGTTTTGGTAGCCCGTCTGGAAAACACATAGACCCGGGACGTTGGGCTTTGGAGCCCTGGGGAGTCTGAACCTGAATCGCAATGAACCAACAAATAAGGGATTCTCCGGCCTGTGACAGTGTGCTGATGGTGATGATGCCGATGCTGATGCTCTGTTAGAATGCAATACTATCGCAAATAAAAGACGTTTTACTCACATAAGTGTGCTGCATCATTCCTGTCGGATCCAATATAGAAGAAACAGCATTGTGTTTTAATCTCAATATGTCTGCAAATCCAGTGTGTCTTGTTTACAAACGATTATCTTGCTATCTTCTGCGTGTTTATTGCTCGTTTAGCTGCACGAGTCGATGGGCAGGGCTACAGAAACAGCCTACACATAGAGGCGGCGTTTCACCCTTCTAATACACCATTGAATTGAGAGCTCTCATTTGCTCGGCCTGGTGGCTATAAAAGCTTTTCTTTGAATAACAGGGAAGTTTTCAGCTTAGAAACTTAGAACAGGATATTCTTATATTACCATAACCTTTTATATATCAAAGGCTCAAGGGAAAGTTGACTTCTCAATTCATCACTCCTTTAAGAAAAAAAAAAAACACTTAAGCAAAACATGGTCAGGTCAAAGTGTTTGAATAATTTTGGTCCCAAATTTGTATCATTTTTACTGGTAGTCAATGTATTAATAATTGTTGGGTATAATATGTGACAATATCTGAATATGAATGGGGCTGTGACTTCTAATTACAAAAACATTAGGAAACAACTTTAGGTAAGTTGGGATCATAAGACAACCACACACAAAAAACTATTCAAATGAATTTCCATTAATTTAAATAAATCTGAAATAAAATCAATAAAAACAAACTTATTTTTATTTTATTGTCTCAAGACAACATTTCTCATGTTACGTTTTAGTTACTATACTCAAATTATTAAAACTGAAATACAAATAAAGCTATTTAAAGGTATAATAAACCAGTGTTTAGACAGTGTTTTTCACCCACTGGTGGAACTTCAGACACACTATCCTCAAACCATCATTAAAATCCTGAATAACTATTTCAAGTCAATAATTCGCCACCGTTTACTGTACTAATAAACGAAAACAACTGCACACCGATCAGCCTTTAGAAACCACACAGAGCATAATCAAACATTTGAAATATGGTTTAACAACCTTAAAACAATCATTCAAACTGGATCACTTTGATAGCCCTATAACTGAGACATCTGGTGTTACCTTTGCTGAAGTCTTTGGGGTCCAGAGAGAGGCTGTATCCCGGCAGGGTCTCCAGCAGGAGTTTGTAACAGGCTTTCCAGCCCGGCTCAGGGATTGTGGGAGCCACACACTGCATGGCGGCGACGCGTTTGAAGAACGCCGACTTACGGTGGAAGCCGATGAGCTCGTAGAGCTCTGACAGGACGCTGTAACGCTGGATCTTCTCCTCTTCTGACAGCTGAACACAGACAGAGAAAAGCTGAAGGACCATTCCTCATAGAGCAACTTGACTGACTTGTTGCGGTTTTACTGTACATTGCTGTGCAAGCGCTCACCTGGCCAAGGTTGATGTAAACAGCGTTCTGCAGGAACTCAGACGCCTCCATGGCTCGTTTCTGAATGGCCAACACTCTGACGGCCTTAATACAGGCCTCCAGCTCAATCACTCCAGCGTTCTTATACTGAAAGACAGACAACAAGATTTTATGAGTTATGAGCTGTCAATTTTAAAGCATGAATTTACTGCCTTAATTAATTAATTATTTAAAATAAATTATAAAAAAATAATTAATGCAATTAATCAGGACCCAGCCCATACACATATCCCAGCAGAGCATTTTAAGTTTAATTAAAAAAGTATATATATATATATATATGCGTGTTATTAAATATTATATAATAATAATGTCGTTAAATAATATTTTTAAATACAATAAATAAATAGTAAATAAGGTTTTGTTTGCACATTTCATATAAATGGCCAGAAAAAATATAGGGAATAACTTGCAATATTGATGCTCACTAACTAAAATAAAAAATTTGAGGATTACATTTTAGATGATTAAATAAAAAATAAGAATGATTAAATCAGTCAATACAATAAGAACTCAGGTCTTGATTGCACAACAGTTTCGCACATATCCATTTAAATGGCCAGCTAATGCTGACATTTCAAATCACATTGCAATATAATTTCAGACTGTAAAGACCGCCCTCTGAGACATAGGGATAATAAATTGCAATACTGAAAGTCACTGACTAAAATATAAAGAAAAGACCTGAGGGTCAGAGAAAGGTCATGCTGTACGTCCATCTTGCCTCTGTTCAGGATGTGTCATCATATTTTAAAATCAAAGCTCAGCAGCGGCACAGAGTGCTCTGATCAAATGGATTGCCAAGGCTGCAGTGACCCCTGCTGGCTGCTGGCAGAACAGCTGATGTGGCAGAAATGAGGAGCTGGAGATCAATAAAACGAACAGAGATTGAACGAGCGGCTCCATTCACAAGACTAGGGTCAAATACTTGACTTTGCGTGGGCCAGGAACAGCGAGTTTAAATTGCACCATAAATTGATATTTTAATTCCAGAATCCAAGAACATTTCTAGAGGCTACTTGCTGTGAGATGCATATCAGCAGAGCCATTTTGGGTAAAACACCTAAATAAAAATGAGCCGTCTCTGTTTGCCATCTCAGAGCAAGAGTTGATGAATAATAAAACAGAACTTTGAGTGTTTAATAAAACAATTTCCCATGAGAAGCTGCGTGTTAAAGTGGTTTTACCACAGTTAAAGAGCGTTGTTAAGCACAGCACAAAGAAACGTGCTAAAAACTCCCATGACTAGGATAAAAATACTATAACGCAAGGCTTTAAAAGACTTAAAAGCCCAAGTAGCAGTGCTTTACCTGTGCTTCACCATAATATAGTCCCAAATCAATATCTGCCTAGGAAATCACCTAGTCTTAATATGCATCGCTATTTGAACTTGTTGGGAATATGCAGGCCACAAGAAGTAATTAGGTGGGGGTTTTTTTAATCACTTTTACTCAGGAAATGCTACTGGCAACATAGGATTCCATTCATTATGCTAAGATAGGCGACCATAGACATAATGTACGTAGACGCCCCATAGACTTACGCTGGCTATTGGAGCGGACATATCAGCGCGGTGCCATCTTGGACGGGTCCCCAATGCGCCGCCCCCCGCATTTATTTATACTGAGGAAGATGTATTCTCAACTACAATGATCATAACTCCCCGAGATTAAAATCCATAAACCGGATTTTCACACGGTTTGGTTTGTTACAAACTGCAGAGACTTAGTTATGATACAGGACGCTGTCACACATTGAAAAAATCTGCTTTCATGTAGAAAGACTTTGTATTATGAGCTTTAACTAAGACATATGGTAGACTATGACATATTGATAAATGTATAAATGAATGAATTTTATATATTTTTTATATAGAAACCAGTTTGATTGTTCATTAGGGCCCAAGCCCTGAAAGGGCGCAGAGCCCTATTGTTCTTCTAAGGATTATTTGTTATTATTATTATTATTATTATTATTTTTTTACGCGACTATTTGGGCATTTTTGGGGCCCTTCCCATGCTCGAAAACTCTTGAAACTTTGCACACGCATCAGAATGCGCGGCCATCAGGGCCGGGCTGAGGCTGGGACCCGGGCGTGGCAGGGGGGCTCGACAGCGCCCCCTAAAGTGGGGTCTGAAAACGGGGTCTATAAATCAAACACACTTGCACGTACATATATGAAACTCGGTACACATATAGAGCTCATCGGGCCAAACAACTTTCGTGCTCTAAGTTATGCGTCAGCCCAACAGGAAGTGAGCTATTATGGGTTGTTCGGAAAACGCATGCTGTGGAATTTGCGATACTCCTCCTAGACGATTCACCCGATCAGCACCAAACTCAGTCAGCATGAAGTCAAGACACTGAGGATGCCAAATTGCGAGCAACTTTCTGATTTCTCAAACGGTTTGGCCGTGGCGAAGAGACGAATTTATGGCGAGAAAAAGGAAACAGGAAGTGTGTTATAACTTTTGCATACATTAATTCATTTTGATGAAACTTCAGCTGTGTGTTCGTTGTAAGAGGCCGATCACATGGATATGACTTTTGTGAGTCAAAGTTATAGCGCCACCAACTGGCAGCAGGAAGTGTGTCACTTTTGTCCAAAGAGGAGGGTTAGTTTTATCTACATTCACCAAACTCGGTATATATATAGTACTTTTCGAGCCGGACAACTTTCTAATTTACTGTCATTAGCTCTGACCAACATGAAGTCAGATAATTTGGTTGGAAGATAACACAAAGTGGAAAGCGAGCTCTGAGTTTTTACCTTCTCCTCAAAAGCGATTCATTCAATCTCCTCCAAACTCGGACAACATGAAGTAAATATACAGAAGATGCTAAAATGCGAACGGTTATTGGATATCTCAAACGGTTTTCCCGTAGCAAAAGCCTAAAAAACACAAAATAGGGACACACGTGCCTGGTTCATAAATAAGGCTATACTCCCACCTGCTGGTTATTCTATATATCACACTGGCTGTTTTTCTGTTTTTTTTTTCTGTTTTTTCAACACTTATGCTCTCCCTTAAATGACCAGTAGAGGGCAATATTGTATAAGTTTTCAAGCAAAAAACCTTGCCTCTCTGGGTGTGTGAATGGTTTTCTAACCTGGTGGGGACTTAAACCTGAATGCACACAGACTCATTGGGACTTCCCAATGGGTACAAAAGCTTATAAATCAGACAGAATGAGTTCTTTTGAAGAAAGTTTTGTGTGATGGGTAGGTTTAGGGGCAGGAGCAGTGTAGGATGACAGAATATATGGTTTGTACAGCATAAAAACCATTACATCTATGAGTCCCCAGAAAGATAGTGAACCAGACATGAGTATGTGTGAATGTGTGTGTGTTTGTGGGTGGGTGTGTGTGTGTTGTGGATGGGGGATGGTGGGTGGGCTTAACTGATAAGAGTTGCCTGCAGCATACTTCAGCATTACTACTGTGTGTGTGTGTGTTCGTGTGTGCGTGCGTGTGTGTGTGTTCTTTTTTCTAGCCTGGTGGGGACTTCAACCTGAATGCACACAGACTCATGGGGACACGTGTCACTGATTTCTACAGTGTGTGTGTGTGTGTGTGTGTGTGTGTGTGTGTGTGTGTGTGTGTGTGTGTGAGCCACTCTTCTGTCTAAAAAGATTACCTCTCAATGCTGTGCTCTGGCCTGCATTCAAGGATAAAAAAATTTATTCTGGGTTTGAATAAAAAAATGAATGTATAAAACCAGTTTATTTGTAGGGCATTGACAATATTGTTTTATATAATTAGTTAAATAATTGTGTTAATACAAATAATTATTAATAAAAAATATAAATATAAAAAAACATTACTAACAAAAGAAAAAACCCATTTAATTGTCTTTAAAAAAAAAAAAAAAAAAAAGTAGTGTGTGTAACTTAAAAAATGAGAAGATTAATGTTTAAGGACAAAAATGAGAACCAATGAGCTACCGGCATATAGAATAACCAGAAGGTGGAAGTGTAGCCTTATTTGGTAACCAGGTTGGATATGTCCAAGGGAACACTGTTTTGAAGATTAAACTATTGTTGTTATTGCAACACAGTGTTTTCAGACAGTGAAATAAAAACAATGTTCGCTCACTGTTTAGATTTTGTGTCTGTCATTCCCCTCCCCCCTCACTCTCCCTCTCTCAGGATCACTCTATGTGTGTGTGTGGAGGGGGTCTCTCTCCCTCTCTCAGGATCACTCTATGTGTGTGTATGTGTGTGTGTGGAGGGGGTCTCTCTCACTCTGTGTGTGTCGCCTTGTTTTTTGTTTTTTTTTCATAATTTAACCCTTTCATATCATAGGCTATATCAGCAATTTCTATCACTTTATTGTGAAAAATAAGTTTAAAAAATGTATTATATATATATATATATATATATATATATATATATATATATATATATATATATATATATATATATATATATATATATATATATATAACACTGGTCTTCTGAACTTACAATATTTTGAGCTGCAAAAAATGCATTTGCACATAATTGAAAGTGACCTATTATATCCTAATACTTTTAATTGTTTTCTATAACATGGGCTTTAAAGAAGGTCATGTGCTGTGTTTGCAAAGATCACGTATTTCACCTCTTTACACTAATAATTTATTGATATAATTCAAATGGATTAAAAAAATAATTTCACATGATCTTATAAAAGTGGCTGTTTATAATAAACTTCTATAAATGATATGCACGCATATTACTCTTACCTGACACTGATATTAAAATCATTGTTGCGGTCTCTGTGATTTGGCTTAATTTATTTTTAAGAGAAGTGTAAGGATAATACAACTTCAGCATTTGGACAGTATTCTGCACTCATTTTGAAATTGACATTTGACATCATCTAACATAAAATTAATGAATAAAATGTAATTGATCTCAGAGATGTGAGTGTTGTGGTTCCTGGTCATAGCAGCACCAGTTGCTGCAGTTAATGAGGTGAATTCAAATGACTTTGACATAGTCCCATTATTTATTTTTTCCCATATTAAATGCCTATTGCCTGCTGTGCACAGTTAAGCTGATGCCACCGGGGTGGCGGTGCCACCGGCTTGGGCCCGCCATCGCTGCTCGCAGCTTTAATTTGAATGTATTTCTCTCACACACTCACACATATTGATAAATGTATACATTTATGAATTTTATATTTTAATAAAGAAACAAGTTTGATTTTTCACTTAGATTTATTTCTCTCTCTCACACACACACACACACACACACACACACACACACACACACACACTCACTCACTCACTCACCTTCTGTAACACATACAAGCTCCCATATATACTGTACCAGCTCAGAATTATTATTTTTTTAAAGGCCTAAAGTAAACGTTATAACTCCAGGTCATTCCAGCATCTTGCATTACCCTGTCAGGCTTGCAACTGGGACTGGGGAGCTAAAATCCTTTAAAAAGAACTGTTTTGCAGAGCTTCTTGTGTCTGCTTGCACTCTGTAACTCCAGGGTAGTTCATTTTGCGATGCGTTGCAGTCTTACTTTGTGAAATACAGACACCACAAATGACACAAGCATGAAATGATAATGATGTATAAATTGTAAAATAACCTAAATTATTGTTCAATCTTACTTGTGAAATGTAATCCCATGCGATTTGGTATTAATATTGCGTTATTGCAACCATAAGCTGCATAAAATACGGGCATAATTGCTCGCTCTCCATTGACTCTGAATGCTGTCAATGAGTGGAGAGACCCAACCAATATGGCGGCGACGCTGGATCACGCTCCAGCACATCATGGGGCGTCTACGTATATTATGTCTATGGCGGCGACCCTGCCAAACTAAAAACAATGCATGACAAAAATGCATTTGCCCACATATCTAAATGTAGGGAAGAAGTTGAATAAGCCCTATTTCTAAAAACGGCGGGGTGTTTCTTTAACTAATGAGACCCTTTTATAAGATGTTACCCAGATTTTAGAGCCAAAACTATGTTTATCATGTTGTTTCTGTTGCATGAATCAATCTGCTGTATTGGCTTTTTTGGAAACAAATAAACACTTTTTAAGCAAATATGTATTCAATCAAAAGTAAGGCAGTAAAGATATTTATAATGCTACAAAACAATATTTATTTTAAATAAATGCTGCTCTACTGAACTTTATACATTCATTAAAAAATCATGGAGGGAATGTATGTTTCCACGAAAATATTAAGTAGCACAACTGTTTTCAACATTGATAAAAATGAGAAATGTTTCTTGAGCATCTAATCATCCTATTAGAATGATTTCTGAATGATCATATGACGATGGGTGCGTTTACAGGCACGTTCGTACGTTGATTATGTGTAATAAGCCGACAATGAACATGGTCATGTAAACGCGGTAACCCGTTTTCTTTTATCGGAGTAAGGTCATTAATGGCATAAACCGGTCGGGACAGGTAGTTTTCGGCCTCTTACCCCGAATTCGTGCTGCATGTAAACGCATTAATCTGCTTTCTGTCGTCTTATTGAAGTGTGCATGTGTGATAGATGACAAAAACGCAAACTTAGAGCAGATTTAAACGCATCCAGACAGAACGAGCTAGCGTTTTGCATGAAATAAGGTCATCACAAACGCAGACTCTTTTAAAACCCAGAAAAAGGTAAAGATGTGTTCTTTTCTCATGCAGCAGAAGTAGAAGAGGATCAGTCAAAGCGCTTCATTTGTAACTGCATGAGGGATAATATGAGCCATAAATCTTCCGCTGACACGGCACACGCTTTATTAAACATCACAACTGACATAACATTTGAAAAAATCAGATACGGACATTATTATTTTTGACGTCACTACAATTAAATAATCCGGTTTATTAATAAAGTCATGTAAACGCGGTTTACTTGCATTGTCAGTTTACTGGTTTGCATGTAAACGGGGAAAACTGATTATTTCAATAAGTTGATATTTGTGAGTTATCAGCTTACTGGTGTGCATGTAAACGCACCCACTGAAGAATGATGCTGAAAATTCAGCTTTGAACACAGAAATAAATTACATTTTAAAATGCATTGGTTATTTTAAATGGAAATAATATTTCACAATATTACTGATTTTATTGTATTTATTTTTTAAAGGCAGGCTTTGTACATGTCTGCTTCCAGAAAACAAAACTGATCCTCCACAGCTGAGAACATCTCAGACAGTTACCTTGCCGTAGTAAGAGATGGCCTCCTTGTATCTCTCAATGATGTCCTCCTGACTGAGGCAGTTCTTGGCTCGGCCGATCTCAGCGCTTGTGTCTGCACTGATGCCATTGGTCGTCAGAGCACCTGGACAGTAAGATAGATAGAGATAGATAGAGAGAGAGAGAGAGAGATAACTGCACCGTGGTGAATGAAATGAAAGCTAATTCTATTCTCTGCATGCTAATGCAATCCTTGCATTCATGCTATACCTTATTTCCAAATGTTATAAAGCCTAAGGGTCTATAATAATACTTAAAATTGTATTTTGCATGAGATATAAGATGCCGCAAATGAGCCCATTTGTCTGATGCAAGACCTGAAACTCAACAAGCAATTTCTTGAATTAAAAATGAAAGTCATCAAGAAACAAGTTTACAAGGAGGAGAAAAATAATTACACACTCAGGGCATTTATTAAAGAAACAAGAGAACAAATTCACCCTGTTTACTTTATTAATCCATGTCCCTGGTCTTTTTGGGAATGATTCACCAATGAATAATCTTTCATTACAGTTTAATAACCTCGCGTACCGCTGGAATTTTTCATAAATACAGTTCGTAAACAGCATTTTGAAAATCTATATCTGTACTGTTGGTTTTACCTTCTTCTTTTAAGTAAGAAAAAAATCAATTTTTTAATATTATGCAAATGTAATCTCTTAACTGTAATAATAACACAAATGGCAAGAAAACATTGTCCTCTAGTGGCAGCAAAGAGCAGACGTTAGAATAAACACAAGTGTGTATATAAAATCTAAATCCATCATGAGGTCAACCCCATTAGTTAGTTATTCTTAATAGCCAATCATTATCATAGCACATAGTTAGAACAGTATCTGCACTACAGATTGTAATGGTGAATCACTCATTAACCTGATAACTACTGCAAAAAATTTGTCAGAAAAACACAAATATCACATCTAATGATTGCCAAAAAAGTGCTATAAAGCTGTTCAGCTGGAATCAAAATGAAGGATTCACATCCATGCATTGAAATCACTGCAGAGATTTTCATTGCCGTCAGATCAGAAACACAAAAGGCCACACATGCACAAACACAATGAATACATCACAAGAGCACACACGGACAGGAATAAAAACCTTATCTAAAGATACACGTGTGCTTCAGCTTTACTGTACCTGGATCAATGAGAACTTCTTGAGCGCCTGAAGACAGACAGACAGAGGGAGATACAGAGAGAGAGAGAGAGAACCTGGTTCACTCTTGGCACAAGCTGCAGTTCAGTGTTAGTACAGCACATATCAGGAGGGCACTAAATGATCCTGATCATGATAACGCTGACAGTTCAGCAGCGGTGACGAGCAGACATGCAGAAGGACTGAGAAGTCATGAACTCTTTATATATAATGGCTGTTAACAGACACTAAGGGAGCATGCAAGTTTAAAAAAAAAAAAACATTAGTATTTCTCTTGAATATGTTATCAAAGATTGTTAAAAAAATGATTTGGACACTTAAGGCACACTTAAAGTCAAACTAAATGGCATCTGCACAAATCTAGAGCTTTTCACTTCATTCTGAACAGCATCTATTTGCATCATGCATCAAAAAAAATTACTTGGAAAGTGTATATTTCTTGAAACGTTGTTTGGTTTGAAAAATGGTATGTTTATTTTAAGTGTGGTTTAAGTGTGCAAATACTTCATGAAGCCATTTCAGATATAAATCTGTAGAGCAAACAAATGAAATGAATGAATGGTGCAGCTATTAATGTGTTTCATGCTTATGTATGTGTTAATACAAGCAAATGAACATGAAAAATCATTTAAATCCTTGCAGAAAAAAAGAAATTCAGAAAAGGAATGAAAATTTATGAAAGGAAAGAAAAGAAAAAAGAACAAAATGAAATACAGGAAAAGAAAAGAAAAAGAAAGGGCAAAAAAAGAAATGAAAAAATATGAGAAGAAAGAAAAAAGAAAAGATGAATGAATGAAATGAAAAGACAGGAAACAAAAGAAAAAGAAAAAGAAAATAACTCAAATTCAATGAGAAAATAAAAATAGAGAGAAAGAACAAAACAAATTAAAAACTAAAAGAGAAAAAATTAAATAAGAAAACTTAAAAAAGAGAAAGGACAAAAAAGAAAATGAAAAAACTAAGAGAGAAGAAATAAAAAAAAGAAAAGATGACAAAAGACGAATGAAAACAAAAGACAGAAAACAAAAGAAAAAGATAAGGAAAATAACGCAAATTAAATAAGAAAATTAAAAAAGAGAGAAAGGACAAAAAAATTAAATAAATAAAAAATAAGAGAAAAAATGTTATAAAAAAAAAGAAAAAGGACAAAAAAGAAAAAGAAAAAACAGAGAATAAAGGAAAGGAAAGGAAAGGAAAGGAAAGGAAAGGAAAGGAAAGGAAAGGAAAGGAAAGGAAAGGAAAGGAAAGGAAAGGAAAGGAAAGGAAAGGAAAGGAAAGGAAAGGAAAGGAAAGGAAAGGAAAGGAAAGGAAAGGAAAGGAAAGGAAAGGAAAGGAAAGGAAAGGAAAGGAAAGGAAAGGAAAGGAAAGGAAAGGAAAGAAAAGAAAAGAAAAGAAAAGAAAAGAAAAGAAAAGAAAAGAAAAGAAAAGAAAAGAAAAGAAAAGAAAAGAAAAGAAAAGAAAAGAAAAGAAAAGAAAAGAAAAGAAAAGAAAAAGAAAAAGAAAAAGAAAAAGAAAAAGAAAAAGAAAAGAAAAAGAAAAGAAAAGAAAAGAAAGGAAAGGAAAACACGTTCAGGATGTAAATAAAAACATATCGAGTTTCCCTAGGACCCTTGCTTTTCTTCCTTGAATATGTGAGTCAGTGTAAAAATGAATAACTGACCTAAAGGAGCATGATTCAAATCACACAGGACTTTTTAATGAATCAAAGCCAAGATAAAAGGTCTACAATAATTATATTTCCAGAATAAATATGAACTCTAGAATTCCCCAAAGCAACCAAAATGAAATCTGAACAAATCATGGAGTGCTGATATTTTTGGTTTATTCAGATAAGGGACGCTTTAGATGCGTCTGATTGCACTGACCAGGTCTGTGTCTCTTTCCAGCGTCGGCCGCAGAGGAGACGCCAGGTTTACGGGCTCCGCTCTTCCCTGCAGTGCCTCCTGGGTAATGGAAGATGACAGACGCAGAACACAGTCCCTCCAGAGCAGCTGAGGCACAGAACACAAACACCATTTCACTGTCCTCAGTCATCATGCAGGACTTTAGGAAGGAAAGAGTCACAGCTTCTTGGAGAAAGGGACTGGGTTTACTTCATTAGCTGCTCATCATGAGTTTAAAGATCTGATATAACTTTGCACAGGCATGTTATGGGTTGTACTTGGCTTGATACTGTAATGTGACAGTTACAGGCATGTAAAAAATAACCTAAACAGTTCCTGTAGTACGTCTTCTAATCCTGGTTCCTCATGCCATTCTCTTACACTCAGGGGCGTAGCCAGAACATTTTTTCAGTGGTGGCCAGGTAAGACCCAATGATTTTATTGGGGAGACAAAAAAAATCCTGCTTCAAATCTAGAAAAAATGTCTGTGTACCCTGCGTGGAAAACCTTAAAGCGGATGTGGAATAGCCTGACAAGCCACAGCAAGATGTTTGGTCTGGAAACTCACCATTGACAGCTCAATCCGAGGGGCGGATAAACGGTTGTCTTTCAAACTCCCTCTGCACGTGATAGGATAGCGCTACAACCAACCAGAGCAACGAAGGTGAAGCAGAGCTCGTTGACAGATTAAACATTCGCCGTATCCGGTCGGCTAAACTCTGAACACATCTTCAATTTTTAAGAATGACTTCAGTGCCGTTCTTTGTTCTTTTCTCAGAGAAAAGCTTAACTCCAAGTCTTCCAGAGTCGTGGTCAAAGCTGATTCGAAAGACCGCTGTTCGCCAGTTTCTGTGTTTACTAGAAGCACGCAAACACAACTCAGCCGTCATTATGTTAAGCCCCGCCCACCGACTCTATACACGATGTGATTGGCCGGGTTTTTACAGCTCAAAAGTGTATTGAGAGTTGCTAGACGACACTCGTGGCAGATTAGATTTGCTGCCACTAGGGTGCGTCTAGATTTCTAGGCTAGATGTGGAATGGAATACACATAAAACAGGTTTCATGTCTTTGCAAACAAACTGGTTAAACTGTCATTCCTATAGATTGCACTTCTGCCTGGCATAAATTCTCTTTAAAAGTCTCCATAACTGGTAGAGCTCTTTGAGTCGCCTATAACCAATTAAACGGCTTATAGTTGTCAGTAAACGCCGCAAATAAACAAAATTATAATAATGTTTTAAAAAGTTATTAAAAATGCAAGGTCGAGTTCGGTTTATTTATAGAGCACATTTAAAAATGGCTGAGGCCAACCAAAGTGCTGTACAGCAAATTCAGGAAAATTGTACATAAAGTATAAAAGATAAAAAAAAAATTAAAAAAAACTATATCTACATATATAAATATACATGCATAGATAACACCACATACATAAATACCTCAAATAACTACATATTATGCACCAAATGCGAGAGAGAAAAGATGAGTTTTAAGACATGATTTAAACTTAGATAAACTGGAAGCCATTCTAACAGCCACTTCAAAAGCTCGATTTCCCCTTTCCCCCTGTCTTTAGGCAGGTTCTAGGGATCTTTAAGAGGAATTTTCCCTCTGATCTCAGGCCTCTAACAGGAATGTAAGGTCGTGTTAATTTACACTTTCATTACAAAGTGCAGATGTAAAAAGCTGTGCTTTCTTTGTGCTATCACAGGATATGTGCGTAATGTAGACTTTTGAAAAAAAACAAAATTTGGTCCGTTCCACTGTGCTAATTTTCCATTTTTCTCTATGTAAAGATGCGCCGGAAGAACATTTTTGACCGTTGTGTTCGCGTCTCGCTCTGCTGTGTTTTTGTTCATGCTCATAAAGCTGCTTCACCAGGCGGACATTTTCAGTGTTGCCATGTCCACTTATTATTGGGCATCTTTGGGCTTGTTATTTTTCCCCTATTAATAGGTACAGTGACAACTTAGTTCAGCTGGAGTGTGTACATGGCCTTTGTGCCATTTTCATTTCTTTTAAACTTAGAAAAATCAGCTGTGGAAGTCATAAAGCTTGTGCAACAGTGGTGACAAAGCTTCAGTCAGGGGTGGCACTGACCCCATAACTCCGCCCCTGCTTACACTTAGGGAAATGACCAGCTTTAGATATTTAGGGCAGGGTTAATGCCAAGTAAATGCCAAGGCAAACCTTTTTATTTTCATTTAGTTTAACTTGGTGTACTAAAAGAAAAAAAAGAAAAAAACTATTAATAAGAGCAATTTAAAAATCCAAAAAATTTTACTAGAGTAAAAATGAAAACAGAAAATATAAAAATTTTAACTATTTCAAAATACTAATACTTATCTAAAAGAAAATTTAATTAAATAGGAAAAAAGAAACGGAAGAGGTGACAAAAAAAAGAAAATGAAGAAACTAAATGAAATAAAAACAGAATTAAATAAATATAAATTAAGTAAAGTTAAAGGTGCACTATGCAACTTTTCTGTCCACTAGAGGGCGCCTATTCAAAACAAAGGTGTAGTTTGATGACGCCAGGTTTGAGCTCAGTATCTCAGGACATGTGGTCTTCAACTCACAGCCGGTGGAAAAGAATCGGGACAGGACTCAGGCAGAAACCATGTTCATGGATGTGATTATTAACGTTACTGTAGTATGAAGCAGAGCAGGACCGAGTGTTGAGGAGCTGAGCAAGGCCGCTGGAGCGACTGTTAATGAACATTTAGCCCAGAATGCAACATTGTTTTTGACATTCTGTCACAAAATATACATCCTAAAAGCCAATTAGGTTGTGAAATAAACTGAAACAAAACAAATCTTTAGTTTTTTACTTAATTGTCATTTTACTCTATTTTATTACGTTAAATTAAATAGAATTTGTAAAATGTTAAGTAAACCTAAACCATTTGTGTTGGCACTACATGAATCATTTATGTTGCGCTGACTGAACTGGGCAGTGTATTTCTAGTTCCCAGCATGCTTTGCATTGGGATGGATCAGAAGAGTAACTGTTGAAGTTAAGTGCAGTTCAGTGTGTTTTTAGTAAAGGGAAAGACTTGTTAACGTTTGATGTTATGTATCAGTAATATTTGACATTTAAAAGTTGTGTTATGTTGTGTCGATTTGTTTAGGTACCATTATCGTGAAGTGTAGACCTTGTGGTTATTCTGTGCTGTTCTCAATGAGCTGTAACTGTGCTTATGCCAGTGACGAGAAATGCTTTATTTGATCATTACTTGCATGTTACAATTAACAAGTGATCAAGTGCTGTTGACTAATAGTTTTTATAGAAATAAAGAAAATAAATTCATGTGACGCAGTTCCCAGACTAAATATGGTCATCAATTCTATCCTACTTTATCTAGTTGGAATGACATGATTTATTTAACTAAATGATTTTAAGTTCATACATTAAGATTACTTGCCTGACGTGGTCATACTCAATTCTAGTCAGAATATGAGTCTGATACTGCTCGATTGGGCTGGGATTATGGGGCGTGTTTCAACCGAACCAGGAAAGACATCAATTGGACAGACCTACAACCAATCAGAGCAACGAAGCGACGTCAACAGCGCTCAACTGCACTGTGTTGCCAAGTCCGCGTTTTTTCCCCCGCTGGTTGTTTTCTATGTCCGCGGGTTGAAGCGACTATTATGTGACATATAGACCCATAAATGCGAATTTTAGCAGGCAACCTTGCCAAGATAACACACATTTTACCCCCAAACACCTTTTTTTTTTTTTTTAGAGAACCCCCCAAGAAGCTATTGTTTAGGGCTAGTAGTTGGAGGGTTTTGGTGTTAAAACTTGGCAACCCTGACTGAACGCGCGCTGAAATAAACAATCTTTGCCGGTGAAAAAATACAAGAATTGAATGATACACAGAGTACTTACCCAACATGATCATCATTTTTGAGGGAAATTGTGAAGGTGAATCAGATACAAACAAGCTCTCCGTTTAAGATTTGAACAAATATAATCCAAGCCCCTAAGAGGACGTGCATGACTACGTTCAGGGCTTGACATTAACACCCGCCAAACTGCCAAATGCGGGTAGATTTCAGCTGTGGCGGGTAAGGCAGCCACTCCCACTAGCCACTTTGGCGGGTTGAATATTTGAATATAATTTCAGCCTACAGCCAAATGAAATGCGAAGACCGTCATATCACAAAACTAAAATTGTCTTACAATTCTTTATCGATCAACTTGCAGTAGGTGAAGGCGGGATAGGCGGAATCGCGCTGAATGACAAAAGAAGCGTGCAGAAGCTGTCACACCCACAATCAGTTCTCCTTGTCAGTGTTGGGCAGTACATTTTCTACATTTACATTTCTGAAGATCAAGCTCAAATTGGAAACCAACTGCCAAGTCGCGGATATACTTCACTTTCTACGTTCCTTTCGTAAGAGAAATCGTCTTAAGTTTTAAAAGAATCTATTGTGTCTCTTGAATAAACACCTCTTATTAAAGCATCGGGGTCCAGCCTGGCCACCTCTTGATATGAATGAATGAAACTTTTCCATGGAGAACACACACACACACACAAATATAGGCACGTTTTGTTTTTGCCATGTTGGTACTATTTGGAGCAGGTCTTAATTCTTTTGATACTGTAGCTTACTTTGAGCTGATCTGAGTTGAGTTGTAAATTAACTTAGTTTCCTGCAAAAGTGCCCAAGTCTAAAATTGAGCATAAATGCAAACACTATCATACACATAGGCTACAGATGAGCATACACACACTCTCGACACTTGGTTTTGTTAATATTATGGGATCACATGATTTTGTTGTCAAATCGATTTCGACAATTTTTGAATAGCCGAACTGAAAAAGTATGCATGTCTATCTGCTTTTTTGTCTGTCGAATTTTATTGATCACAGAGATAGCGTTGATTGGAATGAAGTTGGTTCAATGTAAAATTAAATAAATAAAAACTAGCTTAGATATAGTAAACTACTTTTGCCAAGTTGCTGTAGCTTAGCTTGCTACATTTCCTATAGGGGGGTAGCTTCAGTGTAGTGAAGCTTAATTTACGTAGAGTAGGCTATTTCACTCTGCATGTGAAAGTTTGAAAGGGTTTTAAATCTTCAAAATCAAGTAAAATGACTCAAAATCAAGTAATTTAGGCATGCCAAAGTCAACTTTAATCATATAAAATGTAATTTCCAAACTGCAAAATTGTGGCTAGTGAAAATGCTGAGTGGCTAGTAACTTTGGAAAACCACTAGCCACAGTGGCTGGTGAGCAAAAAAGTTAATGTCAAGCCCTGATTACGTTACTGTTTATCATCTGTCCATCATCGTCTAAAGCCCGCCCTGATGATTTCATTGGTCCTGGCATCCAGGCTATAAGATTACAACAAATTCTAACTAAAACTAAAACCAATTCGATTTTGTTGGAAAAGCATAATTCAATTTCCTGGAAAAGCTTTCCTTAATTTAATTATGTTCATTGAACAGTTTTTTGAGTGTGGTATGGAATGAGCATTTTGCCCTTTTTAGGGTTATGTGATATGTCCGGCTGCATTCATTTTCCAGTCAAACCTCACCAGAGTTTGTTTGCAATCGGACCCTAACCCCCTGAAAAATCGGGTCTAGGTCTTCCTGTTTGGTGCGCATCAGGGTTCAGATGGCAGCCTTCACACTTATTCAAATGAACTGCACTAACAGAGCCATCGCACCTGTCGAAACAAACCTCTCAAGTCTGAACACACCCTATGAATCACTAAACCCCATCTTACCTCCCAGCCACAGGAAGTCATTGACAGACCGCAGCAGCTCCACGGCCATGTGATAATGTACGAGGGCGTCCTGCAACATCCCTGCCTGCAGACACAGATCCCCGACGTGCTTCCTCATGCGGCCCTGACAGCGTTTCTTGTAGTGCCTGAGGAAGAGCAGCAGCAACAGGCGTCAGATAAACATTCGGTGTTTAAGCGCAGAGCTCAGTTCTTAATCGACGCTCGCAGCCAAGTGCAGGTGACGTCAGCCATATTTAATTAAAGTTATTTTTATCAGCGGTGGATCAATGTCGTCTCATTTGGCTGGCCTTATATGGAACACAAATATGCTGATGTGGTTTTGCATTAAGCTTTGTCTTCTGTCTTAGCCCAGTATTTACAGACAGAGAGGAAAGCTGGAAGGATGCAGAGGGAAGGGGATGCACAGGCAAAACGGTGGGCATTTCAGCTAAAGGACTCAAAAAGCAACTTGATGTCTATCCCATGGGATGAATAAACTAAAAAATAAAGGAATGTTTATAAACATGAGGAGGTAAAACTGGTGGAAGGACTGCTATAGAGACTGTGCAAGAGGGTCAAGTGTTATTCAATATGTTTTTTTTTTTTTTTACATAAATATATACTTTTACATAGGTATGAAGTACCACTGACCATACAATATTAAATGATCAGCAACAGTAAAAAAAAAAAACATATTTGAAGCCTTTAATATCAGCTTATTTTATCCAATTCAAGCATTATATTGTTTGTCCTATGACTGATTCTAAAACTGTTAAATGTTTCAAGGCCAGATTTGAACTCTAGTGTAAATGCAGTTTAAAATAAATAAACAAACAGGCAACATACTGTAGATTCATAATATTGACAAAAATATCAGTTATACACCAAATAAGTAATAAGGAAAATTGTATATTAAAAGTTAAATGAATGCTACTTATCAACTTATAAAAATAAAATATTGAAATATATAAATATGATTATTATTTTAATTAATAACCAATTAGCCTTTTCACAGCTAAACAGTTGTAAACATTACAATAATTTATTTCTGGGGTTATGAATTGTAATGTTCCTTTATATATTATATTATATTATATTATATTATATTATATTATATTATATTATATTATATTATATTATATTATATTATATTATATTATATTATATTTAGTTCTGTCAAATCAATTAATTGTGAATAACAGCAATATATAATATTTATTATATATTATTTATTCATATTATATTATATTATAATTAGTTCTGTCAAAAGGTTAATTGTTATTAATTAATTATACTCAATTTATTAATTTAATATTTATATATTATTTATCAATATTAGGGATTCATGGATATAAACATTTTATATAATATAATATAATATAATTTATATAATATATGCTATGATATAATATAATATATGCCATAATATAATATAATATAATATAGTGCTATTAAATGATTTTTTGCAGTTAACCACATCCAAAATAAATATTTATAAATTTATATTATATTATATCATAGCATATATTATTATATTATATTATATTATATTATATTATATTATATTATATTATATTATATTATATTATATTATATTATATTATATTATATTATACAAAATGTCTATATCCACGAATCCCTAATTTTGATAAATAATCTACAATTTATTACTTTAATATTTATGGGTATAAATAAAAATATATTTAAAAAGAGAATTATTAAAAAGAACACATCATTTATATTACATTATATTATTAGCCAGAATGTCTAAAATAATCTGTGTATCATCTTTATAAACAGAAACTATATTTATAATCAATATTTAACTATATTTAACAGCTCAAGAATCCACATCCTACAATGGAGCAAACTCAACTAAACTCTTTTATTTGTATTTTTCAAAATGGATGTCATATTCCAATTCATGCTACGACCGTAGATGAGATGAGCACAAAGCTTTGCGTGCAATCACTCATGAATTACTGAATGACATCCATGAACTTCTGCAGTTAGAGCAGACAGAGGGATGATACACTTGATCAAACGCTTGACCCTTACAGGCACCAGGACCCCGAGAATCTTGCCCATATTTCACCTTGAAAACAATCGGCTCAAAGACGACACGAGGATACAAAGATTACACTCTGCTGACAGCTCTTTTTTCCGTTCCTGCACATTGACTTTCATCCCAAAAATGAGTTTGACCTTTCTACTCTAAACTGAGACACAAGAGAATCGAGGTCCAAGCAGCGTGTCACTGAAGGGGAGAGGAAGAGGCTGATCAGGTAAGAATGAACTAAAGCAGGAGACAGAACTACCGGCTCACCTTTTCACACCCCATAATAAACTCACAGGACAGTATGAAAGAAAAGAAGAAAGACAAATAAAACAAGGCAAAACAAGAGGGAAGAAAAAAAAACAACAACCATGAAAAACAAATGGCAAAACTCATGAAACAGGATAGAAGATCATGCACGGTTGACCTACAAGCAAAACCATCATATTCTGGGACTCTTGTGCATCTAGTATTTACCGCTGTCAAATTCAACACCAAATTGTAATACTCCATTTAAAAAAAAATGTTTTAAACAAAGTATAAACAACATTAATGGTGATAAGGCATCTTTCAATGAATCAGTTATTTTCATTATCATGGAAAATAACTGATAAATGGTCAATAACTTTGGTCTAAATAACAGTTTCCCAAACAGGAGTTTGTGAGGAAACAGCAGGAGGTTTAAAGCTAATAATTAATTATATCATAAAAATTTTAAATAAATAAATACATTAAAAATAAACCACAATGTATAAATACATAAATATAAACAAATAAATACACAATATTATATTTAAATATATTATAAATATATAAAACTGAGATCAGAGAAGTGTAAATATGCATATATGGGTTTATATGCATATTTATACTTCTCTGATCTCAGTTTTATATATTTATAATATATTTAAATATAATATTGCATATTTATTTGTTTATATTTATGTATTTATACATTGTGTTTTATTTTTAATGTATTTATTTATTGATTGATTGATTTATTTATTTATTGATTTATCATTTTATGATATAATTAATTATTAGCTTTTTATCAATGATTTAAAAATATTAAAATAAAATTATATATATATATATATATATATATATATATATATATATATATATATATATATATATATATATATATATATATATATATATATATATAAATTACTATACTATTTTATGGGTTCAGCTGACAAAAAGTTTTGGGAATCTATGGTCAAAATAATAATTACAAATTAAACACTAACTAAAACCAGTCAATATAAATGCTAGAAATCAATTTAAGCATCACAACATTATAATGTACTGTACAGTACTAAAAAAACATCCACCGATCAAGCATAACATTATGACTTTCTAATATTGTGTTGGTCCCCTTTTGCAGCCAAAACAGCCCTGACCCATCAAGGCATGGACTCCACTAGGTGTGCTTTGGTATCTGGCACCAAGATGTTAGCAGTAGATCCTTTAAGTCCTGTAAGTTGCGAGGTGGGACCTCTATGGATCGGACCTGTTTGTTCAGCACATCCCACAGATGCTCGATTGGATTGAGATCAAACTCAACCTCAAACTCGTTGTTGTGCTCCTCAAACCATTCCTGAACTATATTTGCTTTGTGGCAGGAGCATTATCCTGCTGGCCACAGACACCATGGAATACCGTTTCCATGAAAGGGTGCACATGGTCTGAAACAATGCTTATGTAGGTGGTACGTGTCAAAGGAACATCCACTTGGATGGGAGGACCCAAGGTTTCCCAGCAGAACATTGCCCAAAGCATCACACTCCCTCCGCCGATCTGCCTTCTTCCCATTGTGCATCCTGGTGCCATGTGTTCCCCAGGTAACCGACGCACACGTACTTTCGGCGGTGGACAGGGGTCAGAATGGGCACCCTAACTGGTCTGCAGCTATGCATCCCCATATGCAACAAACTATGATGCTCTGAGTATTGTCTAGCCATCACAATTCGGCCCTTGTCAATTTGGCACAAATTCTTAAGTTATAGCCCATTTTCCTGATTCTAACGCATCAGCTTAGTATATCCCACCCACTAACAGGTGTCATGATGAAGAGATAAACATTATTATTCACTCTAGCATGTGAATGTTTGTCATAATGTTATGCCTGATCGTGTATATTGATTAGGTTATTTGCAAAGTTACATGTAATAGTGAAATTAAATTATTAGTGTCTATCAAAATTAACTTTAAGTGAGCATTAGATCATGGTAAAGGTCACCTAAATGTACAAAAAAAGAAAGAAAATTCAGCTGATAACAGATATGGTTCCTTTATATTGTGCATCCCTAATAGTTGTGCTTGCATTAGCAATAAGATGGATATCAGCATTGATTACTGAAAAACCCCTATGGGTTAACTATTATGCTGGTCACCAATAAATGAGGTCATTTCTCAGTAGTCTGTCAATTTTGAGCACATTCCCAGAACCCAAACTCACCTGCTGTCTGTGTCCAACCCCACAAAGTCCTTCTTCTCGAACGGCACACACAGCAGTTGTATCTTATCGCCGGATTTATCGGTTGCTCTGTCCAGCCTTTTCGACTCCAGGACGATAAAGATGGACTCAATGAAATCCTCCACCCGCTTCTCCACATCGGGACAGTCGTCGTAGCTGGGGTAGAAGGCCACATCTGTCCGCTGCTGTTCCGCCACCTCGCCCTGCAGCCCGAACACCAGCAGCCGCGAGTCGTACAGCGTGGAGCCGAACACTTCCTTCTGCCCGTGGAAACGGTCTGATGTCTGCGGCCACTCTTTAGCCGTGGCGCAGCTGGTCACCGAGATGAGACCCACGACTTTGCGGTGAGTCTGAAAGTCGCCCCAGTCGTTGTTGTCAGGTGGGTAATGGTGCCGGTATCGGATGAACAGGACGCGCTGGGAATCCCGTATGCTGACCTGGCTCACGCTGACGATGCGTTTGTAGATGCGGAAGAACTGGTCCTCTGGGACAATCCCCACGGGCTGGACCACCACCAGGACCGTCTGATGGTCCTCGGCACACTGCATGTAGTCTGGGACACTCATGTCTGCATACAGTGAATCTACAGGAGGAAAGCAATCCACAAAAACATATAAACTCTTATTACGGCAACTTTCAAAAGAAATCTAAAAGATCTAATCCACTGTACATTTTAATATTTTGATGCCTGATTTTACATGAAGCTGCAGGTCATATTTTCTTTTTTCACACATATGTGTGTGTGTGTGTGTGTGTGTGTGTGTGTGTGTGTGTGTGTGTGTGTGTGTGTGTGTGTGTGTGTGTGTGTGAACTGAATAATCGCGATTACTCACATCCAAAATAAAAGTTGGTGTTTACATGTGTGTGTATTGTGTATAAGTATTATACGTATTATGTGTATATATATATATATGGGGGATGGGGAGGATTTCCCCCATTCTGGTCTATGTATCCCTGTCTCTGCTGAATAATTTTATCATTGTGAATGCTACTTCACAAACCACCAACAGAGCATTTAAAATAATAAACATAAAAATATTTTTGACAACATCGCCAAGTAAAATGTTGAAAAATGAAACTGTAAAATTAGAAATGTACTTAAACTGTTAGACTTTAACTCCTGCTTAGAGACTTTCAGAGATTTGTGATGCTGTTTCACGCGCCTCAATCCATGCAGAGCTTTTCAGAAAGTCAGCGCACACCATAAATATTTGAGAGAGCCAGTATGAAATAAAATATTTCTGCTCAAAACGCACTGTATTGTTGTGACGTAATGCAGATATTATATGTAATAAATTGACGCATAAATGTATTATGATACAGAAAGCAGAAGTTTACTGACACCGTAAGGTGGGAATTATCATCACACATTCATCTTTCTGTGAGTCATCAATAAATGATGGTTCTATTCTATTTAAAGAAATATGAGGTAAACGTAAATTTTTCTCCAAGTGACGTGCCCAATTTTGGATTAAAAGTTGTATGTGGTGTATGAAGCACTGTGATCAAAAATAAATGGAAGCAAACGCCATTGAATATGTACACGTCTGTGTCTCCTTATTTTATTCAAAATATCAATAATCATTGATTGACTTTGCATGTGTGTGTATTTATGTATGTATATGTGTGTGTGTATAATTTAACTGAAAATTCTCCTATAAAAACGACATAAGCAGAAGAAACCAAGGCAGGACGATGAGCATAACTGACCTAATTGAAATGATTGACATTCCACAAACTCTAATTATTCATAAATTTTTCTTCACTAGAAATAAACTGAAAATAATTACCTCAAGGTTCACATCTATTAAAAAACACTTGACACAACTAAGGACTACTGAATTAAGTTTGGTAATCGCCTAACCAGCACAAATAAATGCATACACTGTTCTCAAAACATGTAACGTTAATGTTTTACACATTCATAAACATCAACTAAAGAAAACATTTAACATGCAGCATTATAAACCAACTAGCAGAACAAACAGCCAAATGTTTCAGTCTTGAATGAAACCTTATTGACTCTTTCTGAATTCAGTTTGTTTGGTGAAACAATCGTTGTTTGTTCCCTCAAAATTAAATATATGTGTAACATACATATTTGTGTTTATTTTGGTGCTTTCAAATGCGTTTGAATGAAACAATTCAAAATCATCATCAGATATCAATGTGACAACAGCGCAATGAAGTACGCTATAAACCGCGCAACATAAAGGGTAAGATTTACTCCAAAATATTGCTGACAGAACAATCATAAGTCTTTAAAATGTGTGTGTAAACGCTTGTTTTACTCACAAACGCTTTTCCTGTCAACACTGCTGCTGCTTCTTCTGCTACTGTCTTGTCCGTGAGAGGCGTGTGACTCATACTCGTGTCTGTAAGCGCCCCCTGTTGGATGAGCTCCAACATTCATTACTAAATAATATACCGGTAATATAATATAATATAATATAATATAATATAATATAATATAATATAATATAATATAATATAATATAATATAATATAATATAATATAATATAATATAATATAATATAATATATGCAATAAACGTCTAACGATTAATCAGCTTTTTTTACAGTCTATGTTAATTACATCCAAAATAAAAGTTTTTACATATGTTGTAATTACATACATGTGTGTACTGTGTATAATTAGTATGTATATTTGAATACACACACATACATGTACCTATATTATTTTATAGAAATAGCCTATTGTAAGAAATATTTGCATATTTGTATTGTACTCTGCGCCTGTCAGGAGGAGTTTCTTCCCCCAGGCCATCAGGCTCCTAAACTCAAAACCAGCCTCTTAACATTGTCTTCACTTAATATTCACTTTATCAGTAAGTTCTTCATCATTCACTAACTCACTTTGACATTCTGACAGTGTCAAACTGTTTGCACTTTTTGCCTTTTGTACATGCCCGTGTATTTTTAATGTTTAAGATTACAGTATAATGCAAATAATGCACATTGCCTCTTGTACATCTTAATATTTAGGACTAGTTTACTTTCATGCTAATTATTTTCCATTCTACATTTAATTCTACAGTATGCATTTTTTATATATGATTCTTATACTTTTATTGTTTAATTTTCATTTCTATATTTCCTATTCCCTATATTTTCTATATTTTCTATTACATCCAAAATAAAAGTTTGTGTTTACATGTGTGTGTATTGTGTATAAGTATTATACGTATTGTGTACATATAAATGCACACATATGCATGTGAAAAAACAAAAATAATATAATTTATATAAATATATATACATGCATATACATGTATACAGTATATACATGCAAATAGAAATATACGTAATAACAGCACACAACACAAATATGTAAACACAAACTTTTATTTATGATGCGATTCATTGATTTGATATTTTATTTTATTTTTTAAAGTACAGATTGTTCTAAGGCAGCTTTACAGAAAATATAAATATAAAGGGAAACGCGGGGGGTAATAATTTCTGAATGAAATTGCTCATAATTAATTTTTAATATATGAATAAAATATAAATATAACTTCTGCATTTTAGAGTAAAATGTTCGTATTTAACTAACTGTAACTAAACTAAATATTCCAGGACCTGTTCTACATCACAAATAAATTATAAAATAAAATAGAAATATTGAGCTTGCAAATAGCACGTTTATCACATTTTATACATGTAAAGAGATGTTGATCATCTGCGAGACCGCTCCACTCAGAGGCTGCTCACGCGTCAGGCCTTTCCGCTCGCCTGCAGGCGTTCCTACTCTGCGCCTGTCATATGATCAGCTTCCCGTTTGTTTGTGTTCATGCAGCAAGCTAACCGCTTCCAATATGAAACCTCATCATCTGTATCCAAACTAAACATTTAATCCACACCGAGCCCACCTCAATTACCCAAACAGATCCTACAGAGTCAACATAGACTGACCAAAGGGATTTAAAGCTTAAAAAAAAATATTTAAAATGTCGATTGAGTACGAGGAGCAGCTAGCCGGAAGCCTGGTGGACTCTTTCCCTAAAGATTTCGGCTATGGCGTTGAAAACATGGACATGATGCAGGAAAACCTGGAAAACTCTCCCTCTGCAGACAATAAACCCAGAATCCTGCTGATGGGTCTGAGGCGAAGCGGGAAATCCTCCATTCAGAAGGTCAGATCCCATATGGATACAGCACTTCACTCACAAAAAAAGAACTGTGGTAAATGCTCTGGTTTTGGACACTACTAAGATCATAATACCATGGTGTTCTTTGAAGTACAATTTCTTTAAAAAACGTACTGTGGTAATCCCATGGTATCAGATGGTATTTCCAACGCATACTGAGAATACCATGGTACATCATGTTATTACAATAGTGCCATATTACTAAGAGTACAATGGTATTCTTGGAAGTATACATTTCAAAGTATCTTTATTACCATCATCACTGTACTATGGTACCAGCACAGTACTTGCTTGTAAGGTCAGTATGTTTTTTATGTTATGTTTTCTGCTTTTTCTAAGTGTAACAGTGTAGAAAATTATAGCATTACCATTTTACTATGTCCTAAAGTACCATGGCAATTCCTATTTTGTAAAATATAGATGTGTTTTTTGGATTAATATTTTTTTATTATAATAATTTTTATTATTAGAAAATATCATATTTTAAGTATTATTTAAAATATCATATATTTGTGTTGGGCTGCAACAATATCCCAGCAGGTAATGCATTGAAGAATGTGTAATGAAAACAAACTGATCTGTGATGATACAAGCTCTTCTCATAATTGTATATTTTCCATTCATATTATAATATTATATATTTGACATATTATAATTATTTTATAATGTTATAAAATATTATCCATTCCCATAATATTTTTATTTCAGGTCAGATGAATTGCGCTTCTATTGATGCTTGTTGACTGAAGTCAAGTTAAAATAAATGTTTACTTTCTTAGTACATTTCTATGATCATATCATGCAAAATTCATCAGTGCATGTTATTGCAAAATATTAATCATTGTTTTATGAAACGACTACAAGTTCTACTGACATATGGTGCCTAGTGAATATAGGTATACCTATATTTTTACCTTGCAAATATTATATTATATTATGTTGTATTATATTTAATAACTGTAGTTAAAATAAATAATATTTCTTTTTATTATTAAGTAACATTTAATGCTGCTTAAAATCCCCTGTCCTCTGGAACTAATTTTCTGTTTATTTTTGTCATTTGTGTATTTATAAGATGTATTTATTACATGTTTATAATCAATTAATTAATATATCAGATCTGTTTTTAATATCTATATGTCCATATTCACATCTCAGGTGGTGTTTCATAAGATGTCTCCCAATGAGACGCTCTTCCTGGAGAGCACCAACAAGATCTACAAGGACGACATCTCCAGCAGTTCCTTCGTAAACTTTCACATATGGGACTTTCCAGGGCAGGTGGACTTTTTTGACCCCACCTTCGATTACGAGATGATTTTCAGGGGCACCGGCGCGTTAATTTTTGTCATTGACGCTCAGGTAAGCCGACACGGGCAAAATATGAGAGTGGTTCTGCGAGTGATTGGCACTCAAACTGCATACTTTCGTTTTCCTTGTTTGGCATGGCAATTGGCTCCATTCCTGGCTGTTATTAACATTGTTTGGATGTGTCTCTGTCTCTGTAGGATGACTATGTAGAAGCATTAGGGCGGCTACATCTGACGGTGTCGCGGGCGTTCAGGGTGAACCCGGAGATCAATTTCGAGGTGTTTATACATAAGGTGGACGGTTTATCGGACGATCATAAGATAGAGACGCAGAGAGACATTCATCAGAGAGCTAATGATGATCTAGCTGATGCCAGTCTGGAAAAGCTTCACCTCAGGTTGGTCGTCCTGACGCACTGATCAGTTTGCCTTGATACAGTCTAATGACAGATAGCGAGTGTTTGATAGGATTACGCTTGTTTTCAGCTGGGCTACAGCGAGTCTCAGCAAGTAATGCGTCAGTGTTGAGCAGTGATGTTATTGGTCAATAAAACTATAACTTAAAATGTGTTTTCGCTAACTGAAATAAAGCTAAAATCAAATATAAATATTACATTAAAAAACTAAAACTTAAGAACTGTTTTGAAAATGAAAAATGTTGCCTTGACACCTGACTGAAATAAAAATAAATGAAAGTTAAATGTTAGACATGTTAATAAAAATCACACGTAACTTAACAAAATAACTAAAACTTACAATGAAAACTGAAAAATATATAAAAAAAATTGTGCTGTCAAATCACATCTTGCATAAAAGTTTAGTTTGCATAATATAAACCAACCAGGCATAACATTATGACCACTCACAGGTGAAGTGATTAACACTGATTATCTCTTCATAATGGCATCTGTTAGTGGGTGGGATATACACAAATCCGCCGCGAACTTTATGGGCGCCGCCATCTTGCCTGCCGCCATTACTGCGTGCCTGCGAAGTGCGTGACGGTGTGACACTTGCCGGTGTCCTCTAATGACATTTCAATGAAAGCGGATCCTGCACATTAAATAAAATGTCTGGTGAAAGGGAACATTGGGTAGATGATGTCAGGCATTGGCCAAAACTTACAGAAAGGTAATTTATTGACAACAGGATGTATTAATGTATAAATGCGTCTGCCAAATGTAATGTAATTAAGACAGCAATAAAACTGAACACTGTCATTGTGAGCTGTGTTGCTAATATTAGGGCCCTGCTTTCCGTGATCACGGAATTGTTTTACACAAACACGTTTTAAGAACATGAAATAACGAACAGTTATGAGGACTTATGCTGCACTTAGAGCAGCGCGCGGCAGTAATGCACGACGCGCTGTAAATGATAACAGAAAATAAATAAAACATACGTGCCTGTTACAAAGGGACTTTAAGTCACAATTACACAAATGTAACTTCGTAGTTTTCTCTATTGTTACTGACATATTATGGTACGAGTCCACTGCCTGAAAACCTCACGACACTGTGATTCATACGCAGCGGCTGATCTGTGATGTAGGATGCAGTATCTGGCCAATCCATCCCGAACTCATGCCCTGTAGTTTAGGTTCTGACGCTTATCGCATGCCAGATGATTAATAAAATAATCTTATACCTGTAGGAAGCTAGATCTAGATGTATTCTATTGCTACAACTGGTCGTGGCTATTTATTGCAGCTTGTGAACATGCATGAGCACATCGGTAGGTCACGCAAGTTTACGTGCTGATTTAATAAGGCCATATTTTTTGTAACTGATCATTTCATATATGTCTAACGTTAATTGTGACTAGGTCCGTTTGTAATGGACACATATGCTTTAATTATTCTCTGTCTTTAAGTGGTTTTCTTTACGTTCATCACAGCGCGCCGTGCATTACTGCCGCGCGCTGCTATTTATTTATATATTAATCAATTAATTGTATTATTATTGAAAGTATCAAGATTTACAAACAAATATCTCTGCATAAAATCAACTTCTTCGAATTCGAAATAGGATACAGAAAAGATATAGCCTGAGGGAGCAGCTCTTAATATCCTGAATACAAACAGGGGGAAAAATAATAATAGTATGCATTCGTAACAAAAATAAAATTAATTTATAAGGGAAAAAAAGGTAGGCTATTACAACATGACATGAGGGGAGAATCAGTCATTGTTAAGCTATTATCCTCATTTGAGAAGTGTTTTCGTGTACGCACTGCTCTAAGTCCTTAGCAGCAAGGCACGCAGTAATGGCGGCGATGCTTCACTTCGGTGTTTCGCCGGATTTGTGTATATTAGGCAGCAAGTGAACATTTTGTCAACTTGATGTGTTAGAAGCAGGAAAAATGGGCAAGTGTAAGGATTTGAGCGACATTTGAGGGTGTTCCAGGTCTGTAGTGGTCAGTATCAAAAGTGGTCCAAAAAAGGAAAAGTGATGAACCGGCGACAGGGTCAAGGCTCATTGATTCACATGTGGAGTGAAGGCTGGCCCGTGTGGTCTGATCAAACAGACGAGCTACTGGAGCTCAAATTGCTCAAGAAGTTAATGCTGGTTCTGATAGAAAGGTGTCAATATACACAGAGCATCACAGTTTGTTGCATATGCAGTCACGGTGCCCATGCTGACCCCTGTCCACCGCCGAAAGAGCCAACAGTGGGCACGTTAGCATCAGAACTGGACCGCGGAGCTATGGAAGAAGGTGGCCTGGTCTGCTGAATCACGTTTTATTTTACATAACTTGGATGGCCGGGTGAATAAGTCTACCTGGGGAACACATGGCACCAGGATGCACTATGAGAAGCAGGCAAGTCGGCGGAGGCAGTGTGATGCTTCGGGCAATGTTCTGCTGGGAAAACTTGGGTTCTGCCATCCATGTGGATGTTACTTTGACATGTACCACCTAAGCATTGTTGCTGACCATGTACAACAATTTCATGGAAACAATTTCACCTGGTAAAAGGTCATTTCACCTGGTGTCTGTGGCCTCTTTCAGCAGAATAATGCATCCTGACACGAAGTAAAAATGGTTCAGGAATGGTTGAGGAGCACAACAACGAGTTTGAGGTGTTGACTTGGCCTACAAATTTACCAGATCTCAATCCAATCGAGCATCTGTGGGATGTGCTGAACATACAGTCCGATCCATGGAGGCCCCACCTTGCAACTTACAGGACTTAAATGATCTGCTGCTAATATCTTGGTGCCAGTTACCACAGCACACCTTCAGGGGTCTAGTGGAGTACATGCCTTGATGGGTCAGGGCTTATTTGGCAGCAGCAGAAAAGGGACCAACAACATTATTATGGTCATAATGTTATGCCTGATGTAGTGAATTTCCCTATATATTGTTATTCCAGGCAGATGAATAGTTATTTTACTGATCAAGTCTATATGATATTTTTTCTTTGCTGACATTACCAAGGACTCACAACCCAGGAAAAATGATGTTAAACCAATATTATGAGAGTCTACTTTTTTCTGCCCAATTACAAATCCTGTTGGATATAGTCAAGGCCCACATTAAGGCAAATTCTTTATATTTTTTCTTTTTGAAGCTCATTTTCTGGCATTCTGGATGTCATTTGTGTATTATGAATGAATATATTACTGTTTGTTTGTTTTCAGTTTCTATCTCACCAGCATCTATGATCACTCCATATTCGAGGCCTTCAGTAAGGTGGTCCAGAAGCTCATCCCTCAACTGCCCACACTGGAAAACCTCCTCAACATATTCATTTCGGCACGTACACGGCTGCTTTACTCGTCCAGATTGCTTCTGAAATGCTTCCAGTATCCATTAAATGTCCAACTTTGCTTTTGTTTCAGCTCTAAATGCTGTTTCTGGTGTTTATTACTGCACATACGAGACAAAGAACTGATAAGTGTATATTTGTGCATGCATTGTTCCCTCTCAGAATTCTGGGATTGAGAAAGCGTTCCTGTTCGATGTGGTCAGTAAGATCTACATCGCCACGGACAGCTCTCCGGTGGATATGCAGTCGTACGAGCTCTGCTGTGACATGATCGATGTTGTCATTGACGTCTCGTGTATTTACGGGTGAGAAGCTGAACATGAAAGCAGATGAATATATGTCCACCCTGAACACCTGCTATATATATATATATATATATATATATATATATATATATATATATATATATATATATATATATATATACACACTCTCCCTAAAGGATTATTAGAAACACCATACTAATACTGTGTTTGACCCTCTTTCGCCTTCAGAACTGCCTTAATCCTACGTGACATTGATTCAACAAGGTCCTAAAAGCATTCTTTAGAAATGTCGGCCCATATTGATAGGATAGCATCTTGCAGTTGATGGAGATTTGTGGGATGTACATCCAGAGCACGAAGCTCCCGTTCCCCCACATCCCAAAGATGCTCTATTGGGTTGAGATCTGGTGACTGTGGGGGCCAATTTAGTACAGTGAACTCATTGTCATGTTCAAGAAACCAATTTGAAATGATTCGAGCTTTTTGACATGGTGCATTATCCGGATGGAAGTAGCCATCAGAGGATGGGTGCATGGTGGTCATAAAGGGATGGACAAGGTCAGAAACAATGCCCGTGGCATTTAAATGATGCCCAATTGACACTAAGGGGCCTAAAGTGTGCCAAGAAAACATCCCCACACCATTACACCACCACCAGCAGCCTGCACAGTGGTAACAAGGCATGATGGATCCATGTTCTCATTCTGTTTACGCCAAATTCTGACTCTACCATCTGAATGTCTCAACAGAAATCGAGGCTCATCAGACCAGGCAACATTTTTCCAGCCTTCAACTGTCCAATTTTGGTGAGCTCTTGCAAACTGTAGCCTCTTTTTCCTATTTGTAGTGGAGATGAGTGGGACCTGGTGGGGTCTTCAGATCTTGTAGCCCATCCGCCTCAAGGTTTTGCGTGTTGTGGCTTCACAAATGCTTTGCTGCAACTGCAATGTGATTGGTTGTTTAGATAATTGCATTAATGAGAAATTGAACAGGTGTTCCTAATAATCCTTTAGGTGAGTGTATATATACAATATTTTGAACTTGTATCCTTTTTATGCTGGCGGTGTAAGATATATATGTAACATATTGTATCCTCTATTATGATTTTTTTTGTCCATTTGTATAGTCTAAAAGACGACGGCAACGGTAATGCTTATGATAAAGAGTCTCTGGCCATCATAAAGTTGAACAACACCACAGTGCTTTACCTGAAGGAGGTCACCAAGTTCCTGGCTATGGTCTGCATCCTGAGAGAGGAGAGCTTTGAGAGGAAAGGTACAGAATTTTGACATAAAGTGTCATTTAGACTGCAGGTCTCTATTTTTTTTACCACCGTGTCCTTTTATGCTCTTTGTATTGTTTCTTAATTAAAGAATATTGTGCTAATAATATGCTATTCAGAACATATCTCACGTCTCGATCTTCCACAGGTTTGATAGACTATAACTTCCACTGCTTTCGAAAGGCCATCCACGAGGTGTTTGAGGTGAGCGGCTCCACCCAGAGGACAGGAGCGGCGGTGCAGTCCAGCCCCCCCAGCAGCAGCAGTAACGGTCTGTCCCGGCTCAAATCAGCGGCAATGAACGGGACACCCAGGAGCCTGGTTTAACCCAGGACCCACGGACCTCTAAGAACACAGGGCCTTCACACTAGTGCGCTGAACATGCGCTAAGGTACATGTGAGATTACTGGAGCGTTTCTCTAGCTATACCTGCTGTTCCAGGACCTGAGAGACACAACAGGACACTCATACAGGAGAGACTACATTGCTGCTTTTTATGATATTTTGGTGTGTGTGTGTGTGTGTGTGTGTGTGTGTGTGTGTGTGTGTGTGTGTGTGTGTGTGTGTGTGTGTGTGTGTGAGAGAGAGAGAGAGCATCAGCTGTTGTAATAGAGGGATATACAAAACTATAGTTTAGCCAACAGAATGAGGCACAATGAAATGGTGTTGCTCTGAGCAAATCTATACTCAAAGCTAGTGAGATGCCTATCTTTTTTTTAATGTATTTGTGTTTAAGATGGATAAAAGTGCTGTCTAGGTTGGGCGCTCACTAAGTTTCAAAGCACATCCCACTTTTCAGTGGTTTTAGTTTGATCTCAAACATTTTCCAAGTGATATTTCACCAAAAAATCAAAATGAGAAAATTGCTTACATAAAATGTAGGTGCATTAAAATGTTTACGCTGCTTTTAACAAAACGCAACATTTTACCCAAATTCTTATCATTGCTGAAAACTGTAACTTTGTTTGTAATTCTCAGTTTTTCATTACTTTCATGCAGTATTTGTATTGTAATTAATACTGTATTATTTAAATCAGTATAAATATTTAGTGTATGAATTCTTTACCATTTAAAATAATATATTTTTTCATATTTTTTGTGAGAATAACGTTTTTTTTTTTTACAGTATTAAAAATGGTGCTTAATTTTCATCAAGATATTGTCACAATGTAACAAGTAAATTAGAAATAGACTTCATTTTCTTTAAGCAATATCTTTCCTATTTCATTCTTTCGATTTTGGGTGAAATATGACCCGGACATGTTTGATTGACCCATGAAACAGATCTGTTAATGCTGTTTCACAAAATCCCCAGACCAGCCCATCTTTAAGATTGCCGTTGTTAATATTGGCCAGCTCTGTGATTGTTTTGGCTGTCGCTGTTATTTACTCCCGACCTACACAAAGGGAAAATAAAGGGAAAAAATGCTAAAGACGTTTATGAACGTCATCATGTTTCTGTGAACTTTGAGCAAAATGAATCACGTACAGACACTTTTTAAGCATCGGCCCAGACTAACAGGAAGTGTGTGTTTTGCCATTAAGTGGTTCTTGCACAGTTCTGATATAATGAGATATGTGGGAACACAGAATAATAATGCTCAAGTTTGTTGAACATGAGATAAAGGTATTATGTTTTCATATGTGAAGTCCCAGGGTCCAAAATAACCAGTTTTCCTTTTTTTTTTTACATGATTCATTGTTTTAGTCATATTCAAAAATTCCCCTTTCTTGAATTGATATAATGTGTGTCTCTGTAAATGTGTGTACAAGAAACTCACTGGTGTGCGTGTGTGTGTGCGTGCGCGTGCGTGTGTGTGTTTCTTTTTTCTAATAAAGTGTAAAAGAATAAGATATTAATTTTGTGATTGAATTATAAAGATTATTACTTGTAAAATATCCAGAAAATGAGATTTGTTTACTTATGGTATATTTTGTCTCAGAGCACGCTGATAAATTAAAGCTATATTCATTTGAGCCCTTGTCTGAGTCGTGTGTGTGTGTGTGTGTGTCTGTGTATGTCTGTCTGTGCGTGTCTGTCTGTCTGTCTGTCTGTGTGTGTGGGCGTGTAATCCCTACGTTATGGGGACAAAATGTCCCCACAAAGTTGGCAATATCTGAAATCCTTGTCCTTGTGGGGACATTTTTAGGTCTCCATGAGGAAAACATCTTATAAATCACACAGAAGAAGTTTTTTGAGAAAGTAAAAATGCAGAATGTTTCCTGTGATGGGTAGGGGCAGTGTAAGGGGATAGAAAATACGGTTTGTACAGTATAAAAACCATTACGCCTATGAAAAGTCCCCATAAAACATGGAAACACTACGTGTGTCTCTCTCTGTGTGTGTGTGTGTGTGTGTGTGTGTGTGTGTGTGTGTGTGTGTGTGTGTGTGTGTGTGTGTGTGTGTGTGTGTCTGCGTGTGTGTCCGACCGTCCGTCCAGGTGGGCTCTTCAACCTGCATGCACACAGACGTGTCACTGTGTTTGGACCTAAATTGAGGTACACATGAGGAGCTTATAAATCATACAGAATGAGTTATTTTGAAAATGTGTTGTGATGAGTAAATTAGGGGTAGGGTTCGTGTACTGTAAGGGGATAGAATATACGGCTCGGTTTGTACAGTGTTAAAATCATTACGTGTATGGAGAGTCCCAAGATCGCGCCGAGTGTGTGTGTGTGTCACCTCTAGATGGCGCTTTCCGTCGAAATTGTCCAAATGAAGCGCATGAGAACTCATCTGAATATAAGGAAACACAACAGTATACAATGGATTTTGAGGCAAAATTGTTAGTTTTTAATAGGTTAATTGAGTTTTCGTAAATGTATAATGTTTAAAACGACTCATCAACGTTAACTCGTATTCTCTCCCTGAGGAAATGTCTAAGTGGTGATTTAAGAGTGTGTGGGAGGTTTTCCATAAAGTTATTACATTTCACAGGGGCATTCCATGTTGCCATGTTGGAGTTTGCCTGAAGAATTAACATAAAACTGCTGACGGTTTAAATGTAGTGGTGTGTGTCAGATGTGGGCGGGCTGAGAGTGCAAATGTCTCGCGCAGTGGGAGGATCAGCTCTGTGTGTGTGTGATATGTTTCATGGGAAAAACTGCAGTGTCTCACACAGGAGACTTTACATGCTGTGCACAGGGTCAGATCAGCTGGACACTTCAATACCACGGTAAGACGGCAACTAATTACTTAATTCTATTAAAAGAAACACAGAAGATTCATTCCGTTTGATAAGTTAAATAATATAGGCTAATGTCTTCTCATAATGTCTTTGTTCGGGAAATCTTTCTGTTTCTGTTTCCTGATCTATCAGTTTCAATGGACACTGAGATGTAACTGTTGTATTATGGATTCATTATTCCAATAAGTTTTTATTAGTTGCTATTATTTTTAAAAAACATGTTTTAGGCTAAATAGTAATTAATTAATTTAATTCATTTGTTGTAATTTTATGTTTTTTTGTTAATATTTTGATTACTAATGCTGGCATATTTATAAAATTATTATTTTTATAATATTGTGTGTGTGTGTGTGTGTGTGTGTGTGTGTGTGTGTGTGTGTGTGTGTGTGTGTGTGTGTGTGTGTGTGTGTGTGTGTGTGTGTGTGTGTGTGTGAACGATTATTCGCATCTAACACAAGTTTTTGTTTACATGCATACATAATGTTACATAATATACATTATATTTATTTAAATTATAGATGTCTGTGTCTATACAGATTTATAAGCGCACATAAAAATGTTATATGTATTTATATGTAGGCTACACACACACATATATGTGTGTTACATGTGATTAATCAATTTGACAGCACACACACACATTTTATATGTCCAGAAAGCCTTTTTGAAAAGCTGGTGTAAAGTAGTTCTCGCTGTTGTTGTGTTGTTCAGCTGTGGTAAATACTCAAAGGAGTACAGTTTTACATTTTCTGTAAAACAATGACAGTTTCATTGGTGTGTGTGTGTGTGTGTGTGTGTGTGTGTGTGTGTGTGTGTGTGTGTGTGTGTGTGTGTGTGTGTGTGTGTGTGTGTGTGTGTGTGTGTGTCTGTGTGTGTCTGTGTGTGTCTGTGTGTGTCTGTGTGTGTGTGTGTGGCACCCCAGGGGCTCAGCGACAAAGGCCGCATGAAAAGTGAGTTATTTTAGTCCAGAATGCAGGCAGTTCTCACACACACACAGCATCTCTCTCTGTTTCTGTTTCTCACCAGTCTTAAGATGGAATTTGCCCACACTTCTCTGTTCCCTTGTGTCTTTTCTCCTTTCCAGATTTTTTTTCCAGTACTTACAACAAGCACTGTGGTGATGCCATGGTGTATTCATATATACACACACCATGATATTATACCCATGTATAAAATGCGATATGTGAACACTTACGAGTAAAGGTTTTTATAAACATTAACATCATGAATCAATGAAGCTGCTTTAGAACAATAGAGACTCCTCGGAGAGACAGAAGAAATACTTCCCAGATTGCAGTCACTGGGGTTGAATGAGGGGAGAGTGAGGCTCTTGTAAATGTAAGGGATGAAGTTTTTGGACACTCACTGTTGCTGAGTAAGATCGATGGAAGCTGAGTTTTCAGACTGCTGTAAGTGTCTGATGAATTTTCCACCACTGGCAGGATTTATATACCTCAAAGTATATGTATCTCCCTTTGCTGTGCATTAATACATTAGTCACACTCGGTGAACTCAGTGAATGGACTCTTCATTACATTACCAGTTCTTATGAAGACTTTTTGAAGTTTGTGATCTCTGAGAACCAACTTTAAGGCATGATTTATAACACATAACACATACCAAAGCTAAAAACATCTCTAAACATCTCTAAAATAAAAACAGAACATATAAAACTCAAAATATGAACAAAATATATAAACGTAGTATATAAGTGATAATGGTAATTTGACAATGATTGCATTTACTGTGTGTGCTATTATTTGTTCAAGCCCATGAAGACAAATTCTAGTTGGCAATACAGTATTTCATTAAATGTAATTTAATTTAATGTGCCATCATTAAGACATTTAAGTATTATTAAGCATCATTACCACATCATATATTTAAAAAAAAAAGGAAATTGAGGCAATTTAGTCTGTATTTAACGGTCTGTAAATTGAATGTGGTAGGTCATTTAATGCACATTTAATGCAAAAAATATTGTTGGTTTAACTTTTAAAAAAAGTAAGTAACCTGGTTGCCTTAACTTTGAGTTTATTGAAATAAAAAATTTGAGTTGATACAATGAAGGAAATTTGTTTGATAAATATAAACTCAAAATAGTGTATCTAAACCACATAAAAAAATTGATAAATCATGAAAATAGCACAATTCGGCATGTTTCACTGCATCATCACAAATAAAACACAATTAACCAATATGCTTACAACATCTTTTAAAAATATTTGAATAAAGGTTGTCGATTCTCAAATATGTTCAATGTATTAACTCAAATTTGTAATTTCAGTGAACTAAAAATTTTAAGGCAACCAGGTAACTTATTTTTTAAATATTTTTTACAGTGTAGTCATTTACATATTTTAAAAATTAGGACTTAATACACATAATTACATTATGTGTTACATATAATTACTATTGTAACTATTATAAATTGTGCATAATTATGCAACTAACCCTAAACCACAACCTAATCTTAACCCTAACCCTATAGTAACTGTAGTTCATTATTATTACTCAGAACTTAAATATATAATTACACTGTGCCACAGACACCTTCAAATAAATTGTAACCAAATTTTCTATAACATCTAACTTGCTACACAATCAAATATGCATATTTTACCATCTTACCATTGGAATCGCTTTGGTGTCCAAGGGGAAATCATCTATTTTTATTGGCTCGGTTATTTAAAAGTTACTCTATCACCCCTTTACGTAGGAAGGGATATTGCCAAAAGAGTTACACATGTTCCCACATACTTGCATTCAATCATTGTTTGCTTGTGTAGATGTATCTGACCTTATTTGTGTACTGCTACATACTGAAACACTATCTTTTACCTCTTTTTAAAAAGCGGCCTCATTTAGTTATATTGTAATGGCAGGCATGGATGGAACATGGCATTATGGGAAGGCGCCAGTAGGTAAACATGATGCTTGTTTATAGAGCTGGGTAAATATGGCTTGTAAAAGAGTAATTAAGACTAACATCGGCATTCGTTCTCTATCCGCAAGCCAACTGTGGCGTCCACAATCGCTTTTTCCACCATCTAAGAGTATGATGTCACCAGCAACTTCCAGACATACAGCGAATTTTGGCACCGAACTGTATATTTCCACTCAAATCCAGAAAACACGTCGTTATGGGGTCTGATGGGATGGGTGTATATGGAGGTGGGGGGGCTGTGACCGCATAATGTTTTTAGTTGGCCCTAAAACTGGTATGCTGTGCGTAATCTTTCTCCATGAGTAAATGGCAGAAATGTTGGTCTTCTAAGAATTCCGTCTGGTTTTTCTCAGCCTGGAGAGTGGAATGTGCCATTTTTAGGACGAAAAATGCCTTTGTTTGCCCTTTTTGAAACCATCAAATTCTTCCCAACCATGGCCCTGACCACAGTGGCATTCCCACAGGGTGGTACAGGGCAGAGAGACAATAGCTGGACACATGCCAGCGAAGAACACTAGGCTTACAGACACAATGCGCTAGACAAAATGGGACATCTTTTAAATGACATGAGAAATCATATTTGCCTTGATCTTTTGACATGTGAGAGGTCTTTGAACAAATAAAACATCCTGCAAGTTTTATCTTAAAACGTACTTCTCATTATAAACAAGGCATTTATTTAAACATGCTCCACAAACAGAGCCTGCTCTCTAATTGCTCTCACGGTACTTTGATGTCATACACTGATCGGTCTGCACTAGAGGTGTGCGATACCGCTAGATTTGGTATCGATCCGATACCAAGTAAATACAGGGCCAGTATCGCCGATACCGATACCAATACCAATACTTTTTAATAATTAAGGTGGATGCGTCTTCAACCTAAATCAAAATGAATTTTCATGACTTTTAATTTGTTTTTGTGATTTGCATTTTGGCTTATTAATCAGTACTACAAAAGCTTTTGTTCAGAAATAACTTTTGGTTACTTCTGTTTTATTTAAATAGAACCATAAACAAAGTTACAAAAGGATTGCTCTTTTCAAGTAGCATGTTAACAAAAAATAAAAATCTCTTTAGTGCACTTCTTTCAAAGTCACAAATTTTTAATTCACAATAAATATAAAACATGTAAAACAAATTCTCCTTGTAATACGATATAATGCTGAAAATTTAAATGCGCGGCTGAGCGGCGCGCGCGCCTGACTGCTGGTGGTAGCGCTAGTGGTGAGTCACGTGACGATACAAAACAGCAGAGGGGGAGGAGAGCAGTGTCGAGCACGAGCAGCGCTCTCTTGAGAGCTTCCTCTGCTGTGTGACAGCAGAAGCATTTTGACAAACACGGCCAGGTTGCAAAACGAGAGAAACTGAAACTTAAGTATCGATATTTTCACATTGGTATCGATCAATACCGATACCAACGTTGGTATCGATATTATCGATATTAGTATCGATCTGCCCACCTCTAGTCTGCACCGCGTCATCAAACACCTATTATGGGCAAATACATTTACATATGAGTGCCTCCAGAGCGAGACCTCATCATATACCCCGCCCACTGGCATTCAGTTGTTGTCTGGCTATCACCAGACCAAGCTCAGTTTAAGATTGAACATCGTCTGAGGAGTCTGCTCTGTATTTTCTTCTGCACAAGAGGCGTGATAAATGAGCATTATTCCAATGACTCTGTATGCAATTGGATAGTCCTTCAACCAATCAGACCACAAGAGGAGTGATCAACGGGCAACGACCCATCGTTTCTCTATCTGTCATCGTGTTAAACCAGCCAATAGTGTGCCAGGTGGATAAGCCAGTCTGTGATTGGTTCCCAAAAAAATGTACAGAAGCAGTAACAATGAATGTACAGGTTTCCAGACTGAGTTGCTGACTGAAATCAAATCGCTGGCAAGTCTTTATAAAGTATCTTCTTAATAAACTGTTTGTACACTTACAAAGTTCTCAATCTTTCGGTTTGCATGTAGGGACCCTCATTATGCTACCGTGTTAGTGTGAGGCTATTTTAAGCCTTATTAGTGGTATTAACTAGCGATTTAATTTCACTTACCCTTTGCCCCATAGACAAGCGTTATAAGCTAATCTGTTTTTAGAGATACAAATCTTTACATTCGATATTCATGAAAATGCATCCCAGAGAACGATCTACTCGGTGACCATGTGTTAATTACCCCTAGGGTCATTTCTCACCGGAGTTGCCCTTTAACCAGTCTAATTCCGTCGCTAAATAGCTGACATTTGCCTACACCGGACGTGAACGCCACGTCAGGTCAAAAGCAAATAATCCCTGACGCTGTCTACACTGATACAGTATACGGATGCGCATTCAGTTTCTGACTCTACACACTTGAGTCTGTCGACAACAGGACAATTGTAAGGGTGAAAAATCCTTAAATATTTTGCTTTGACGCATCCAGTTTAATTTTCCAGCTCATTTATATCTCTGTACAGACTTCAGAAGGATCACAACAACAGAAAAAAGTGGGTGGCTAATTTGAGGATTATATGTTTGTTCAGAGCATTTGACTGCAGGTTTTTTTTTTTTTTTTGTAAAAGAGGCACTAATGGACTGTTTGCAGAGAAAAGAGTTATTTTGTTGAAAGATGAAGCAGCCAACTGTCTGTGTGCGTGCGTGCGCGTGTGTGTAATATTTAATATATATTTAAAAAAAATCCATGGCATGACCCATTTAAAATCTACTTACATTTACATTTACATTTAATCATTTAGCAGACGCTTTTATCCAAAGCGACTTACAAAAAAGGGGAGAGAAATAGAAGCAACGGAACAGACAAGGCCAAAAACCTGTAAGAGCTGTAAGAAATCTCAATTAATTAGCACAATACACAATAATATATATATATATATATATATATATATATATATATATATATATATATATTTTTTTTTTTTTTTTTTTTTTTTTAATTAATTTATTTTTTTTTTTTAAGACATCTACAACAAAAACTCACGTACGCAAAGTGCCGAACACTGGATTTTGATAGCTATGATAACAACCCATTAGGACTAAGGCTGTTGCCCCAGCTGTTGTCGTTAATGCAGATTCAGTGGCCCAATGGGTTGGTTTTGTATTCTAGCTAAACGCGCAGCAATAGCCGTCTACAACAAAAACTCACGTACGCAATATACAGAACACTGGATTCTGATAGTTATGATAACTATGTAACATACCCGCCTGAAGGCACAAATCCGGATGAGAGACGTAGATATGATCCAGGAGTGTGCGCTTTTGGTCGTTGCTGTGGTGATCAGTAAGTGCTATTCTGTATTGGTCAAGTGCAAATGGAAAAGATGTGTTCTAAGATGTTTTTTAAGAATGGCTACAGACTCGGCAGCACGAATTGAGATCGGCAGGTCATTCCACCAGGTGGGAACGGTCCAGGAAAATGTCCGTGAGAGCGATTTCATGCCTCTTTGGGATGGAACCACGAGGCGCCGCTCACTCGCAGAACGCAAGCTTCTGGAGGGTGTGTAAGTCTGAACAAGTGAATTTAGGTATATTGGTGCAGAGCCAGTGGTTGTTTTGTAGGCGATAACTAGTGCCTTGAATTTGATGCGAGCAGCCATTGGCAACCAGTGCAGTCTGATGAAGAGAGGCGTAACATGCGCTCTCTTCGGCTCATTAAAGACCACTCTCGCCGCTGCATTCTGGATCAGCTGCAAGGGTTTGATACTTACATTCATTTTGTTGTTGTTGCTGAATTCAAACTGTGTTGTTTTTTTCCATACTATTATAGTATTTATTAATATGTTTTCAGCTTTCATTTTAATTTTAGTATGTTTTAGCAACAAACAAAAAAATTGTATATTACTATATTATTTTTTTATAAAAACTCCCATTTTTTCATTTATACAAAAACTATTTTCATTACTTTAAGTTTTTCATAAAATGTTTACATTTTTCTAATATTTTATATTATATATACGACCATGATTTTTTTTGATAGTTTAGTTTTATATTAAAACACTGAGTTTACATGTGTACATTTATTTGGCAGATGTTTACATTTATCCAAAGCAACCTACAATTAAAATGGTGGGTGGATGTTTGGTTGTTATCATGCCATGGCTATAAGGTCATCTGAGTGGTTGCCAAGGCGTTGCTGTGTTACTAAGTGACTGTTAACATGTTGCTATGCTATGCATTTTGCATATGATGACTGCTTTGAATCTTTTGTGCTTGTTGAAGCATGTATGAAATCATTAGTTTTAAGGTCAAAAACCTGTTGAACTAATTCGCTCCACATATGAGAATTATAAATCCATTATATTCAGCACATAGTTGTTTTACCAGTCAAATGTAGTAAGTGTGTAAGATCAGTGTAGAAAGAAGAGATTTTGGAGGGAATGCTTTCAAAAAGCATGTCTAAACACTGGAAAAGGAAAGCGACGTAATCCCTTCTTTTCACATAATAAAACCTGTCTGGCCTATAGATATGTTTAATAAGCACTGAATGATGGCTGTGTTGTTTGCTAAACATCTGAAGCTGGCTCTAACACGTCCCGCGGCAGGAAGACACATTGTTCTTAAGAGTAAACAGCCCTCCCAAGATCTCAACCAAGATATTAGATTCAGAACTAAACATCTTTTTCATACCCCAAATTGGTATTTATTCTTCAGACTGGAATAAGTTGTGCTTTAATTACAGTTTGCTTCATTTCCCAAGATTCTTAGTTTTGCTTGCCGTGTGTTATTAATTCCAAGTCTTTCTTAATTTCTTCATTTTATTCACAGTACTGTCTCAGCAGAAATGTGAGTTAATAACCACTACTGTAACTCTTTAATACACTCTAGAAAAAAAGGTTTTATATGGAACCTTAAAGGTTAATTCGTAGAACAGTTCTATCATGAGATCATTTCATAGATGCAGTTTTAATTTTAAAAATATGTTTTAAATGACATACTTTACAAACATAATTTATCACTTGAAAGAAATTACCTATTTAACATGAAAGTATGAAGCATTTTGTCCTTATTAAAACCTTTATGGAATAGCATCCTTTAAAAATGAGTCTATAGACCCTTAATAAATGAGAGTTTATGGGATTTTTACTTTAATCTTTTTGTCATGAAAAAAAGCTTTAGTTATAGTTTGCTTAATTTCCTAGAATCCTTAGTTTTACCTTTCTAACTGTCTGCTCCGAGTCTTTCCCATTAACTTTTTTACTCCCAAGCTAAACTTAGAAACTCAAAGTCTGTAGGGCTGTACTAGAATAATCGAATATTCGAATATTCGTTCGGTGAGGTGGCATTCGATTTTCAGTTTTGAGATTCGAATATTCGTTTTTGTTTTTTTTTCTCAACACGTGACTTCCGTCGCGGACTCATTCTCACTCATGCTTGAAATAATAATAATAAATTAAAAAAAACACCGCAACATGCTTTCAATAAAAGCATCGCGCATTTTAAAGATTTAAATTAACAAAAAGTCAGAATAAGACAAAATAAATCCCTTATATAGAATAAAACTAATTGTAATAGATATTACATTTTGTGTCATTTTAAAAACGATTCATTTATTCTTATTCAACTGTTTATAAGCATGCTACCGTGTTCTTTATTTATTACAGTTCATTGAAATCACTGTGTGTTACTAATTTAATTTCTGTTTTGGGATTCATTTGTTTTAAAGAAAGGTTCGTTATTAATACCTTATTAAAGTTCTTGCTCTCAACAGACTTTGTGTTTTGTATCACTTGTGCACTGTCCGTTTTCGGAGCATAAACCTGCCCGTGTAATGCGTACCGGAAACTGTTCTATTTAAAAGATTATTAAATGCTTATTAATATTTAAAGAATGTGTGCCACCTGATCATATTGCACCAAATGCAACACTGCACTCCACTGGGTCTGCCGAAAGACATTTACGATGCCGAAGAGTGAAACGTCAAGTCGTGAAAGATGATACAAATGCAAACCGACACTATTATTATATATTTAGCCCCACCCACCGAAGCTTCGAATATTCGATATTGATTGCCACCTAAGCTTCGAAGCTCAAAAAATGGCATTCGAAACAGCCCTAAAAGTCTGAACATCTGTCAGAAATATGGGCAATGTACATTTAACTACAAGTTTACACGCTAGTGGACATTGAGTATTTATTGTGGTACTCTAAATCTGGGATGAATTTAAAATCCACAAACAACATGTTTAATATGTTGATGGATTTATCTAGAATGGGAATGAAAAGTAAAGGTTTTATTACACTGACATTTGGCCCGCAGGTGTTTAATAGCAATAATTTCGCTGGCACATAGACCTCAGGAAACAAAAAACTACCACAGCACACACACACAGAACAAAAGTTAACCAGGTTAATTTTCCAACAGCGGCGTTGGAAACTTTTGCAGTTGCTGAATAACGTGCTTCAGTAAGTGTGAGTAATTTTGTATCAGATCAGGGGTTCATTATATTTTCTTCTCATAACACATGATGCATTAAAAAAGCAAGACTCCAGTATATAGAATACCTGTGGAAACCACATTCAAAGAAAGTTTTTGTTGTTCTAATGCTCGGTTTTACAGACCATTTAGCAGCGTGTTTCTTTAGAGACCTGCGGCTTGGGGAGTATATGAGGTGGAACCAGAACAGAGACGCCCTTCCTGGATTTGCCATCGCATGGGGCCTGTGTAAGTTCGTACTGTTTTTGGATGGGCGGCATCAGGCGTCTCAGATGGTCTTGTTGATAAAAGGCTGCACGTGTGGATCGGAAAATATTCCTTGTTATGCAAAGTCATTAATCTGCACCTTGTGGAGGCAGGTTTAATCATGTGGGAATGCTGTGGAAGTTATTTGATTAGTTGTTTGCCAATGTTCTGCTTTAGATGGCAGGCTTACAAGTTCTATAGCATTCTTTGGAACAAAATCAGGTTTGATCTTTATGGGAGAGGGGTATTCGAAAAAGAAAAAGAGGATAATTGTAGTCGTAAATGTGATTAAAATGGGTTTGTCTGAACGTTTTAGGTGGTTTCAAATGCAGTTCAAATCAGATCTTTGATTATGTGTTTTTTCATCATTCAGTGATTGGTTTTTAATATGTTTTGTTTAATCAAATAGTTTTTAGTTGCAGCTCTACTAATCTAGAAGCTGTTTAATGAGCTGTTAAATGTTCCAGTTCTTTTCCACTGGAATAAAAGGGTTAATGAAATGGCACAGACGTGCAGACACTCTTTAGTGAGTCATGAAATGTGCTGTCAGTTAGACGTCTACCGTACAGCGAGACACAAAGACTGGTATGTCAGCGTAGTGGGAGTAATGTCATATGATCTGCAAAAGAAGTTACTTGGAATGGTTCACATATTCTCTTTATCTTCCTGCTTACGTTATGTACATTCCATAACACTTACACATTCGCCTCTCCTGTCCTTTCTTTATGGGACTTTATGAGTCAGATTTTTTAAAAATGTTTTAATTGTAGTTTTCTTCATACTTTTGTTACACTGTAAAAAACCAGGTCTCCAATTGAAAATGTCCCATGACATTTCAATTTTTCAGTTGGCCAAATTGAATTTCTGTGAATTAAATTGCATCAATTCACAGAAATTTGGCCAGCTGAAAAATTTAAGATGTTATCAGTCACTACACTGTAAAAAATTATTTAGAAAAAAAGTTACCATGGTTACTCAAAATTTGAAGGCAACCAGGTAACTTTTTTTCTAAAATTTTTTACAGTTTGTGTTTTATTTCTGATGATGCAGTGAAACATGCCAAATAGTGCTATTTTCATGATTTATCAAATTTTTTATGTGGTTCAGATGCAATAATAGTTTGAGTTTCTATTTATTAAACAAATTTCCTTCATTGTATCAACTCAAATTTTTAATTTCAATAAACTCAACATTTTAAGGCAACCAGGTTACTTACTTTTTTAAGTTAAACCAACAAAAAACAACAACAAAAATGTACAGTGTAGAACATTTTCAATTGGAGACATTTTTTTTTTTTTTTTACAGTGCGTTACTTAGTTTTTTAACGTTATGTAATTGTTTTATTGTTTTCTATTCAGTGGATGAATTGGATAGTCAGTTGCTTTTCACATTATTAACTGAACATCATACATGTAACACTCCGTATCAGAATTATAGGCACATTGATTTTCTGATCATATTTTTTTCCAGGCACATTTGACCAATTTCAAACCAAATTAATCGCAATAACTACTATTCATTTTTTTTTTAAATAATTTATAAGGGATATATAATTATTCATTAAGGCTGGAAATGAAAAACACCTTATATTCAGGTGTGCAGAATTATTAGGAACGTTTTATTTTTACAGATAAAATGAGCCAAAAAAAAAGAGATTTGAATAGTCAAAAATGATTAAATGCTCATGAGAAGGATACAATACTAATGCAAGACATTGCAGTTCAGGCATGACCACTGGACAGTGAAATGCTCATTGGGTCAGCAGGGTCAGACAAAAACAGGTGGCGAAGAAAAGACACAGGTTAACTGCAAAATTATTAAGGTGAAGAATTAAGTGTGAAACCATCAGGAACTCTTCATTCTCCAGCGCCACCATTTTCCAGAACTGCAACCTACCTGGAGTCTCTAGAAGTGCAAGGTGTCAGGATCTCAGACTTAAGTTTGGTAAAAAATCTTAAAATAATGACCCCTACTTTATAAGAATCACAAGCTGAAGTGTTGTAAAGCAAATGAAGAAGTGTTATGAGAAGGCCAGCACCACATCCTCTTTTACTGTTTGAAGAATTCATCTTCCAGAATCTGGCAGTGAGTTTTGGAAGTTCTATTTTAGTCCATCTCTGCAAATCAGACTTCAGGATAAGAGATGGACTAAAAATGAACTCCCAAAAACTCACTGGCAGGTTCTGGAAGATGAATTATTATTCACTGTAAAAAAATATTTAGAAAAAAAGTTACCTGGTTGCCTTAAAATTTTGAGTTCATTGAAATTAAAATTTTGAGTTAATACAATGAACATTTTTTGAGATTCGACAACCTTTATTAAAATATTATTTAAAGATTTTGTAAGCATATTGTGTAATTGTGTGTTTTATTTCTGATGATGCAGTGAAACATGCCAAATAGTGCTATTTTCATGATTTATCAAAATTTTTATGTGGTTCAGATACAATAATATTTTGAGTTTCTATTTATTAAACAAATTTCCTTCATTGTATCAACTCACATTTTTAATTTAAAAAAACTCAAAATTTTAAGGCAACCAGATTAAAAAAAAAGTTTACTTACTTTTTTAAGTTAAACCAACAAAAACCAACAATTTTTTTTTTTTTTTACACTGTTCAAACAGTTGCAAAAGAGGATGTGGTGCTGGACCTTCAAGAGTCACTCTCAACCAATCGGTCTATAAAAAAATCAGTCTTCATGTGTTTTACAACGCTTCAGCTTATGATTCTTATAAAGTAGGGGTCATTTTTAGGATTCTTTAGCTAACTTAAGTCTGAGATCCTGACACCTTGCACTTCTAGAGAATCCAGGCAGGTTGCAGTTCTGGAAAATGGTGGTGCTGGAGACTAAAGGGTTACTTTATTTTATTTTCATTTATTTTTAACAATAATAATACATGTAACACTCCTTATCATAGACACTCTTTTATTCCTAGGATAAGAGTAAGTTTGTTGATGAATGTCCTGAGTTAACAAAACTGGAATCTAGACAAAGCATCAGCAGATTTTTTGGTCACTGCATTCCAATACTTCCATTTGTGTTAGTTTTACTGTCTTAACTATTATTGTAAAATGTGGAAAAGAATTATAATATGACAGTGTGTCCAAACATCTGACTGGTAAACCTCTTGGTGCTCATGAAGGAATGTTCTGTTGTTTATTTGAGGAGTCACTCAAAGTCCTGTACGGCATTGCTCTCATCATTTCTCAACAAAGACAAGATGGTTTCGTGGACTCTGACTGTGATTCATAACTATTTCCAGTTTACGAGGCTGTTCACTCGTTTGGGGGTTTGACCGGGGTATGACGGAGGGTTGACAGCAATATCACTGTTGTAAAAGGGAGTCGTGATGTTCCTGACCCTCGGGGAGTTCTGCATCTCATTAGAACCACATGTTCTACAATCAGAGCGACTCCCACAAAGAATGCCAGAGGAGAGCGGGAATAAGAGATGAAGGCACAGAAAAACTTAGGGGGAGTTTGTCAGTTACTTGTTTCATTGCATGTCTAAATGAACTAATTGTCTTCCACACATTGTGAATTAAATATATACCTGTATAAGTGTTCATATCAGGGTATGAATTACAACAAGCGACGAGTAGAGGAGGTCTACAAAATGGGAGTGGGTCTCTCTCCACATGCAAAGACTTTCACAAAATATCGTTGACTTACATTTTAAAATAAACTTTTGTAAATTAAACACAGTTTCTCGTTGAAAGATGAATGGATCTTTCATTAAATGTAAGCATATGTTATAAGTTATAAAATATGTTATATAAATAAATATGCCTATGCCGGATAGTTCTGTGAGAAGGGGGAGTTTGGGACCGGAGGCATTCAGACATGGCAGAGGGGATCTCTAAAACTCTCCAAAACTTGCCTGGTTAGGTCATCCAACAATGTAAATACCGTCATCATTTACTCACCTTCAAGTTGTTCCAAACCGCTAAGAGTTTATTTGTTCTGCTGAACACAAGATAAGATATTATGAAGAATGTTTGTAACAAAGCGGATAGAGGAACCATTGACCATAGTATTTTTTCTTCCCCTATTATGGTAGTCAATTGTTGCGCTCTCTGCTTGGTTACAAACATTCTTCAAAATATCTACTTTTGTGTTCAGCAGAACCAATAAACTCATACAGGTTTGAAACAACTTAGTAAATGATGACAGAATTTTCATGTGGGTGATATATCCCATTAAAAGAAGTCCCGTCCTACATGTTTTCTCATTAAATATCTTGTTTTACTCAACACTTAACTTCTGTAATGTGATATATTGTTGTGTTGGATTGTGAATGCTGTTTCTTTTGAACTGAATCTAAAAAGATTTTGTTTTATGAAGCGTTTTAGTGTGGGAATCTGTTTATTCTCACGCTCTGTCCGGGACACAGTGGACTTTGGTCACGATCACACATTTAACACACAACGTGACCGCTTGTTTCCCCACAGGATCCTGATGACCGTCTGGATCCGGTTAATGAGAGATAATGGACTAGACTCAGATTCCTATTATTTTCTTTAGTATCTTTCTTGCTCTCTGTCTCTCTTTACTTATCTCGCTTTTTCTCTCCACACTGAGTAATTAAAAACCTTCAGGCTGACTGTGGCGAAGGATTTACTGCTAAATCAAAACGGATCCATCACTGATTACAGACTATATAACTCTTCTGATGTGGAAAGACCCACAGATAACTATCAAAGATACATTTATTTAAATCTTGTTTTTCTTTAGGATTAGAGAGCCTCTCAGTCCACCGACTGTTGTATGAGTCAGAGAGGAGAAGAGGAGCGGAGCGTCATGTCAGAGCCGTTTGACTGTGGAGGTTGTAAGGAGTCTCTGTACGGCAGGAAATACATCGAGGTGGACGACGTTCCCCACTGTGTTCCCTGTTATGACCGGCTGTATGCAAACACCTGCCAGGAGTGCAAAGAGCTCATCGAGCACAACTCACGGGTGAGGGTCTTACTGAGCATCACTCATGGGATTCAACAAAACAACATTTTTAAAGTTATTAATTCAAATGTTTTATATTGTTTGTATGTAGAACACTGATTTGGCATAATATTTCCACCTTCTTAGTTGGTCCTTTTGCTTCCAAAATAGCCCGGCATAGACTCCATTAGAACCCTGAAGGTTTCCTTTGGTATCTGACTAAAATATGTTAGCAGCAGATCCTTTAAGTCCGGTTTAGTTGCGAGGTTGGGGCCTTCATGGATCGGACTTGTTTGTTCAGCACATCCCACAGATGCTCGATTGGATTGAGATCTGGGGAATTTGGAGGCCAAGTCAACACCGCAAACTCGTTGTGCTTTTTAAACCATTCCTGAACCATTTTTGCTTTATGGCAGGCACATTATCCTGCTGAAAGCAGCCACAGGCACTGACAGGGAATACCGTTGCAATGAAAGGGTGCACATGGTTTGCAACAATGCTTATGTAGGTGGTACGTGTTAAAGTAACATCCACATGGATGGCAGGACCCAAGATTTCCCAGCAGAACATTGCCCAAAGCATCACACTGCCTTCGCCAGCCAGCCTTCTTCCCATCCTATATCACCATCCTATATGTGCATCCTGGTGCCATGTGTTCCCCAAGTAAGCGACGCACATTCACCCGGCCATCCACGTGATTACAAGAAATTGTTACAAGAAAGCGTGATTCACACAACAGGCCACATTCTTCCATTGCTCTATAGTTCTGATGCTCACGTGCCCACTGCTGCCGCTTTTGGCAGGGGACAGGGGTCAGCATGGGCACCCTGACTGGTCTGCAGATGCAGCCCCATACACAAAAAAACTGTGATGCACTGTGTTATCTGACACTTTTCTATCAGAACCAGCATTAACTTTGTGAGCAATTTGAGCTACAGCAGCTCGTCTGTTTGATCAGACCACACGGGCCAGCCTTCGCTCCCCACGTGAGTCAATGAGCCTTGGCCACCCATGACCCTGTGGCCGGTTCTCCACTGTTCCTTTCTTGGAGCACTTTTGACAGATACTGACCACTGCAGACCGGGAACACCGGGGACAAAATGTTCACTTGCTGCCTAATATATCCCACCCACTAACTATTGTGGTGATGAAGAGATAATCAGCGTTATTCACTTCAACTGGTCATTATGTTATGCCTGATTGGTGTATATACCTATAAGTACTTGGAATCCATGGTTGTATTTCAGTACCAGGTTTTATTTCAAAATACCATACTATTATCATCTTACTACAAGTAAGGATTAAAATGCCTTGGAGTACCATGGAAATACTATGGTAAACATTTAGTAGCATGGCATGTTTCATATAGTTTATATCTGACACCAGCACAGTACTTTTTCATAAGTGTTCTTATGTGTGTGTGACTTTCAAACTTCCACATTTGAAACATATTTTTAAACCCTGCTATCAATTGCTTCCACTTGTGTTGTAGATGTGTGTTTATGTGTTTTATGATTGCTCTTCAGTGAGTTTACACACACGGGCATAAATCTACTCCATGTACTATGTATCCGTGTATCATTTGTCATAGATGTCCACGCTCACAGCTGGTCATGGTCACGCGTGACAGAGCAGTGAAGCAGACGGCCAATGCAAACAGAGCAGGCTGCAGACGCCACAGCGCGCCGCTCACCGTCTGACTTACACATCCACTGGGAGAAATGCACACTACATAAATACTACTACTACACACTCTCTCTCTTTCTGTGTTTTTCTCCCGGGTTCTCCATCAGTCATCTGTAGAAGTGATGATTTGTGGGTCATTTGGCTGAAAGGTCATCATTTATTATATGACAGGTTTAACACAGTTGAGTTTGAACTGCTCTGAATCAGTGACTCACAGGTCACATGTGACGGGCTGTTGGGTTTTACAGAGCTCCTCATCGTGGATTGTGTATTTTGGGGTTGAATGTAAGCATCAAAATCTCATAATTCACTTTGGAGATTTGTGAAGAGTTGTGATGTAAAAAGAGCAGTGTTTCTTTTTGGTTTGAATTTGGTGTGATTCAATAAGATTAAGTTTGACCAAAGTCCCTTTAAGACAAGTCATTTCACTGGGTGGCCATCTTTGATATCAACAATGAAAGCAAAAGCTGTCTCATAAATGTTGTTTCTAAACGCTTAAAACTACACTGTGTAACTTTTTTAGTTTATTCTTAGCTAAAAACACTTAGTTCTTTCAAAAATATATGTGCTCATTAATGTATGTTTAATTCTTTCAAGTAATAAAGTAATCTCATAAGTTTATAATATGCCATTGAAAATACATACGGGTGAGGGGTTCGAATGCTGGTCGCCATGTTGCCCATCCATCTTGAAAGTACATTAGCCAAAGAGGGACATACCCGTAAATTCAAGCTTCGCCTTTCGCATTTTAACACTCGATGGCACCGTGTCGAATGTGAAGAGGGGGATTGCCATGTAAATCTTGGACTAAATCAGCCACCGTAGGAGTTAAAACGAAATCAGAATTGAGAGGAACAGAAACTATTATTCACTGGATGGTCATATACCTTTACACCGCTAGATGGGGGGAAATATCACACAGTGTAGCTGTAAATCATGACAAATTCAGCCTGGACAAAGCTAATGCACAGTCCTAAGTGTGCGTCTCATAACACTGCCTGTTTCTATAGCAACCGGAGCAGTGATGCGATGATTTAACTAATCAACAATTGGCTCTTTGATTTAAAAGGCAGGACCAATATATAAAGTCCTTGGTTTGATTCAGATGTTTGTTTTTATTTGAATTAGATTCCTTTTAATTGAATTGAATTTGATTCATGTTGATTAGATGGTTTTCACGACGGTATCTGATTTAATTTGATTCAATTTAACTATAATTCACATTTGAATCTGATTCATTGTGAAATAATCCAATTCAGTGTTGTTCAATCGGATGGATGGATGGATGGATGGATGGATGGATGGATAGATAGATAGATAGATAGATAGATAGATAGATAGATAGATAGATAGATAGATAGATAGATAGATAGATAGATAGATAGATAGATAGATAGATAGATAGATAGATAGATAGATAGATTTCCAATAAAAATAGTATCTGATTTAATCTGATTCTGATTCAGTTCAATTTTCATCTTAATTTGATTAAATCCAATCTGATTCACATTGATTCTGTGCCCATTTAATTTTCAGTTTGAATCAAATTTCTCTTAATATGACTTTATCGGATTTGTCCCAATTCAGTTTTGCTTCGACGTCCATGAGAAACAGCTCACCGTCACTAACATCAACAGAACTGTGTACATAGAGACAGCAATCTCTCAGATCTGATTTCTCACATCTTCACTGGAAGATCTCAAGTGTCTAAGGCGAACAGAAGCTTCTGTTCTGTGTTCAGTATTAATAGCCGCCTGATCTTTGAGAGCTTGGATTAGTAGACGATAGTAAAGCATGTTTTCATTGCGTACACACCATTCCTTTCATGGTAGTGGAAGTGACACAGAGAACAGCAAGATCTGTTTCGCTTCAACATGCTTTTGGTCATAGAACTTCCTGCACGACCAGCTGTGTCACCTCGCTTCACCTTTTGTTCAGCTTTGCAGTGAGCTTTAATCGAAAATGTGATGATGCATCTGTGATTAAATAAAGTAAAATGCAAATATAAATATGCAACATGCCACCTCTGACTTGTTGAATTATCCAGGGTATGGTCACAAGATCAAAAATAAATTCAATAAACAAAGTGCCGCATGATTTTCTAGAATGTTTTAATTTAATTTACAGTTGAACTAAATATAAATCTTAATGTGTTCCTGTGTTCAGGAGCTGTATTATGAGGAGAGGCATTATCACGAACACTGTTTCCGCTGCTCGCGCTGCAGCCGTTCTCTGGCCGACGAGCAGTTCACCTTTCAGGAAGACGCCCTGGTGTGTAATGAGTGTTACTGCAATGAGTTCTCCTCTAAATGTGTGGCCTGCACGAAGACTGTGATGCCAGGTACAGTTCCACACACACATGCATATGCTTATTTCATTTACTCTGTTTCAGTTTTAAAAAGTGAGTGTTCATACCTTAACATTTTAGTTCAGTTCTTAAAGTTTAGTCAACTCAAATAATCCAAATGTGACTATCCAACTTCACATTTCAAGTTGACCAAACATAAAATTTTAAGGCAGCACAGACACATACTTTTTAAAGTTGAAACGACCATGTTTTTACAGTATATGGGACCCGTGCTGGCATAAGGAGTCAGGAATGTGCACAAGATAATTTAGAGTGACAGGCAAAACAAGTGAAAACGTTGATTTGGGTCGATTTTGAGGTTTTCACAAAAATGAGTTCATTAAGCCCTCGTCTAGCAATCCCAATGCTCCGAAATGGATACTTTTGTGCAGCATGGATGCATCAAATGCATAAAAAGTAAAGACAATATTATATATATATATATATATATATATATTTGAATTGCAGACAGTTGTATTCTGCTGCTGTGAACATATTAATCATCAAAAGCATCTCACATGTAATTGATTATGCCAGACTGTATAGACTACAAACATACCGGTAACCACAACAAATATGAAACCTATGTCTGTAATCTGACAGGAAATGAAGTTTAAGTGTTTTTCTCACCCTGCCCACTAAAGCAGAAACCGAGTTAATGAGTTTTGATTGGGCATCAGGGTGCGGCTGTAGAGATGTGACAGTGTGATTACAGACACACTCAGCTGAGAGAGAAAACCCTGAGGCCACGCTCACACACACGCCTCCAGGCCTGACGCCAACACTCGGGCGTTACATTACCCATAATTACACTCCGCCGCCTGCCTCTGTCTCTCTGGAGCTTTTCGGACAGAAATAAGAGATGGTGAAAGTACTAGAAGGATAAAATTACAAACTGAAAGTGGCAGTTCTCTCCTCCCTTGTTCATTTGAAACAGACCCGCCGTCTCAGTCCCCCTCTGGACTCATTTCACGCCCATTCCCAGTCATTGCACCGAGAGATCAGGTGAGCCGTTTTCCCACCAAACCTGTACGTTACATCTGCAGCTTGTGCATTTCCAGATTGCAGATGCATTTTATTGAAATACCAGCCATTGTGGAATTTTCAGCCCACAGCTTTTGCACGCCTCAGAAACAAAACACCCACTCGAGAGGCGTTTGTAGATCCAGGGCAGTTCAAGTTCGTTTGTGAGCATAGTTGTGTAGTAGACAGACAGTAGCGTGACATCATCATACGTGTAGTTAGTAACTGCATCATAAAGACTAATTACTTACCAGACATGCTCGGTCACCCGTACAATAAAAACACTTGAGGAAGAACCTTTCTGGAATTTCAGTGCATCACCAGCTGAGGCTTTTCAGAAGAAACCGATGCAGACAGGTAGAAGCACATTCACAGATTATGCAATGATGAATGAGAAAAAATGATAAAAGGCATGAGATCATGATTACCTCTGAACCATGAGTTGTGTTGAAAGTGCTTTATAAGTAAAGGAAAGAAAGAAAGAAAGAAAGAAAGAAAGAAAGAAAGAAAGAAAGAAAGAAAGAAAGAAAGAAAGAAAGAAAGAAAGAAAGAAAGAAAGAAAGAAAGAAAGAAAGAAAGAAAGAAAGAAAGAAATTAAAACCCCCAATAAATCAAAATGACAGTTTTGAGGCTTACTTTATTTTTGTAATCATTGAGGAGAGTAGTCTCCCACTGTTTTATTGTGTATGCTATAATCATATGAATATTTATTATATTTATAATCTTAGTATAATATGAATAGTATATAATATTAAAATTTCAAATTGGATTTTATATGTTTTACTTTTAATTTTAGTTTAAGTTTCAGAAATTTGTTTGTGCTTTTGTCATTGTTCTTAATATATATATATATATATATATATATATATATATATATATATATATATATATATATATATATATATATATACAGTCTTGTTCAAAATAATAGCAGTACAATGTGACTAACCAGAATAATCAAGGTTTTTAGTATATTTTTTATTGCTACGTGGCAAACAAGTTACCAGTAGGTTCAGTAGATTCTCAGAAAACAAATGAGACCCAGCATTCATGATATGCACGCTCTTAAGGCTGTGCAATTGGGCAATTAGTTGAATTAAGGCTGTGCAATTGGGCAATTAGTTGAAAGGGGTGTGTTCATAAAAATAGCAATATATATATTAGTTTTTCATTGTTTTAATTTGAGTTTTCATTAAAGCTGTAGTCCGTAACTTTTTGCGCTTTAGCGGTTAATAAACAGAACTGCATGCGTCTTGAGGAAGAACAACAGCCGGATCTACTTCTGTCTGTTTATGTCTATGGCGAGTCACGCAGGGACTGTGCTCCTCCGCAAAGGCTCCTGCCAGACCGCTCTGAAATAGTCCCAATATAAACATTTATTATAAGTGTACCATAATGATTCAGGGTAAGACTAAATACAGTTTCGAAAATAGATTCATGTTGTGCATTCTCATTTAATAGATTATTTGTAAATCTTAAACACAAAGTTACGGACAGCTACCCTGACAATCCAGACCCACATCAAGATGTTTGGTCTGGAAACTCACCATTGACGGCTCAATCCGAGGGGCGGATAAACGGTTGTCTTTCAAACTCCCTCTGCACGCGATAGGATAGCGCTACAAACAACCAGAGCAACGAAGCTGAAGCAGAGCTCGTTGATAGATTAAACTTTCGCCGTATCCGGTCGGCAAAACTCAGAACACATCTTCCCTTTTTAAGAATGACTTCAGTGCCGTTCTTTGTTCTTTTCTCAGAGAAAAGCTTAACTCCAAGTCTTCCAGAGTCACGGTCAAAGCACGCAAACGCAACTCGGCCGTCGTCATTATGGCCCCGCCCACCGACTCTATACACGATGTGATTGGCCCGGCAAGAGTTTGGCAATTACAGCTCAGAAGGGTATTGAGAGTTGCTTGACGACACTCGCGGGCAGATTAGATTAGCTGCTGCTAGGGTGCGTCTAGATTTCTAGGCTAACAGACAACAGCTTTAACAATAACACGGCAGTGGATTGCTAAAAGCTGACACACATTTTGCAGATATTTGAATTTTAAATGTAACGGCTCATCTTGCACTCAGCGATGTTTGACCAATAAACTGTAACAATGTCCACTTCTTGAAATCTTAAAAACCTTTGAAACGATCTAATTTAATTGAGAAGCAGTTTTTTAAAATTGGTTTTCACGTTTTATCTGTTTTATATTTCAACTAAAAAATATGTACAATGTAAAATGAGAAAGTACCTCCTGCTTGGACATCAAATTAGTTGCACTGGCTTGCTTTCTTACGTGAAGATAAAAATAGTTTTGTCACGTTGCTTTGCTCACTCTCACTGTAGATGAAGTGTTTAACAGTTGATGATTTCGACCCCTCAGGCTCCAAGCGTCTGGAGTACGGAGGCTGCTCGTGGCACGAGGAATGTTTTGTGTGTTGCGGCTGTGAGCAGCCCATCGGCGGCCAGTCGTTCGTCCCAGATCAGGGCGAGTACTACTGCGTGCCCTGTTACGAGGGACGATTCTCCCCACGCTGCGCCCACTGCAAACAGGTGAACGGAAAACTACCCCTTCTTCACAACCTTTATTTTTAAAGGTGTAAACTACGCATATCTTAATATTGAGTATTTTCTGCTTTTATTTCATTGCCGGTGAATTTCAGTGTGTTTTTGTTGGTGTTCTCTCTCACAGATCTTGGTTCAGGGTGGTGTTACGTACAGAGACGAGCCCTGGCATAAAGAGTGTTTCTTGTGTACGGGTTGTAAAGTCCAGCTGGCCGGACAGCATTTCACAACGCAGGGTGAAGACCCATACTGTGTGAAGTGCTTCAGTAACCTGTACGCCCAAAAATGTGCCGCCTGCGACAAACCCATCACAGGTCAGTGTGTGTTAATGTGTCCTTATAACAAGAGCCTTCTTCATGAGCAGTCCCCTCGGCTGCTGACACAAACGCTCTGTCAGAAACAAGAGACAGTCATATAAACAGGGTCATGTGTTATGAGGCTGTTGAGTCTGTGTGAATATAGTTCTGTTTGTGCATCGAGGAGGACCCGAGAGTCTCACATCCGGGTCATGCACAAGAGTCTAGACTGTTTATATGTTTTAACATTCATGTTAAGCCTACTGTATCATATTTGATACGCACATTTCTAAATCAAAACTGTCTAACACAATCTATCAGGCCTACATGCCACCTGTTGTATGAGTTATATTTCCACTGAAATCATGAATTTTGTTTTTAAGTAAATGTAAGAATAACTTTCATATTGTTAGTAATATTTCAAAACACTTAAACCTACTGGACTGAAGCATATTTACTTAATTTCCCATAAATCTTTTGTGAGAACAGTGATGTTCAAATGTGAGTAACAAATATGATACATCAGACTTTTGAGAAACATTTATTTATAATAAACATTATTCTCTCAGTCATCATTGTGTTGCATGTTTTGCTCAGTTTGGACCTCTGAATAAAAATGAGGTGTTATTTCCCTCCAATTATTGCTTTTATTTTGTACTATTATTTTATATGTCAGGCTTTGCAAGGTTAATGTCTTAAAGTGATACTGACCTCAAAGCAAGTTCTGGAAAGGCTCTGGCTGTCATTAAAGAGAGATTTATTTTTATTTACTCACCCTCATGTAGTTCCGAACCCATATGACTTTTTCTGTGGAACACAAAAGAAGATGTTATGCAGAATGTCCATGCTGCTCTTTTTCATATAATAAACATGTGAATAGAGACTTTCAAGCTCCAAAGGTGACTACAAAACTTTATAAAAGCACCATAAAAGTAGCCAAACAAAACTCAAAGTACTCAAAATATGAGATACAAGTTGTATTAACCATTTCTATGCTGCTTTTTGCCATGTAAGGAGCTCAACAGCATCAGTCCCCATTTATTTTCATTATACAGTATTGTTCAAAATAATAGCAGTACAATGTGACTAACCAGAATAATCAAGGTTTTTAGTATATTTTTTATTGCTACGTGGCAAACAAGTTACCAGTAGGTTCAGTAGATTCTCAGAAAACAAATGAGACCCAGCATTCATGATATGCACGCTCTTAAGGCTGTGCAATTGGGCAATTAGTTGAATTAGTTGAAAGGGGTATGTTCAAAAAAATAGCAGTGTGGCATTCAATCACTGAGGTCATCAATTTTGTGAAGAAACAGGTGTGAATCAGGTGGCCCCTATTTAAGGATGAAGCCAACACTTGTTGAACATGCATTTGAAAGCTGAGGAAAATGGGTCGTTCAAGACATTGTTCAGAAGAACAGCGTACTTTGATTAAAAAGTTGATTAGAGAGGGGAAAACCTATAAAGAGGTGCAAAAAATGATAGGCTGTTCAGCTAAAATGATCTCCAATGCCTTAAAATGGAGAGCAAAACCAGAGAGACGTGGAAGAAAACGGAAGACAACCTTCAAAATGGATAGAAGAATAACCAGAATGGCAAAGGCTCAGCCAATGATCACCTCCAGGATGATCAAAGACAGTCTGGAGTTACCTGTAAGTACTGTGACAGTTAGAAGACGTCTGTGTGAAGCTAATCTATTTTCAAGAATCCCCCGCAAAGTCCCTCTGTTAAAAAAAAGGCATGTGCAGAAGAGGTTACAATTTGCCAAAGAACACATCAACTGGCCTAAAGAGAAATGGAGGAACATTTTGTGGACTGATGAGAGTAAAATTGTTCTTTTTGGGTCCAAGGGCCACAGGCAGTTTGTGAGACGACCCCCAAACTCTGAATTCAAGCCACAGTACACAGTGAAGACAGTGAAGCATGGAGGTGCAAGCATCATGATATGGGCATGTTTCTCCTACTATGGTGTTGGGCCTATTTATCGCATACCAGGGATCATGGATCAGTTTGCATATGTTAAAATACTTGAAGAGGTCATGTTGCCCTATGCTGAAGAGGACATGCCCTTGAAACGGTTGTTTCAACAAGACAATGACCCAAAACACACTAGTAAACGGGCAAAGTCTTGGTTCCAAACCAACAAAATTAATGTTATGGAGTGGCCAGCCCAATCTCCAGACCTTAATCCAATTGAGAACTTGTGGGGTGATATCAAAAATGCTGTTTCAGAAGCAAAACCAAGAAATGTGAATGAATTGTGGAATGTTGTTAAAGAATCATGGAGTGGAATAACAGCTGAGAGGTGCCACAAGTTGGTTGACTCAATGCCACACAGATGTCAAGCAGTTTTAACAAACTGTGGTCATACAACTAAATATTAGTTTAGTGATTCACAGGATTGCTAAATCCCAGGAAAAAAAAAATGTTTGTACAAAATAGTTTTGAGTTTGTACAGTCAAAGGTAGACACTGCTATTTTTTTGAACACACCCCTTTCAACTAATTGCCCAATTGCACAGCCTTAAGAGCGTGCATATCATGAATGCTGGGTCTCATTTGTTTTCTGAGAATCTACTGAACCTACTGGTAACTTGTTTGCCACGTAGCAATAAAAAATATACTAAAAACCTTGATTATTCTGGTTATTCACATTGTACTGCTATTATTTTGAACAATACTGTATATATGATTATTATTATATATAAGAACTTATTTTGTGTTACACAGAAGTAACCACGAAATATTTGGAACAACATTGAGTAAAACATTTTTTGCAAGAACTACATTGTAAAAAACTCATTTAAAAAAAAAAAACGGTAAAATCTGTTGAGTTTATATAGACTTTTCTTTTAAACATAAATCACAGCGCAATGCATAATTCAAAATACGGGTAAACCGCTTGAGGAACATCAATGTGGATAATCCCGTCATTAACAGCACATTATGGGCGTTTGTGCATCCTTATCGATCCTTATAAACAATAATGATGTCCACGTGAAATGATGATAATGTTGTTTTGGGGATTTTTTAAACGCTTGTCAATCTTTTCCTCAGGTTTTGGAGAAGGGAAGTACGTCTCGTTCGAGGAGCGTCAGTGGCATCAGCCGTGTTTTAAGTGCTCAGAGTGTGCGGTGTCTCTGGTTGGCGCTGGATTCTTCCCCAACGGGACAAAGATTCTCTGCAAAAGCTGCAATGCCAAATAACTGAAAACTGCTTCTGAAGATGAGCTGAAGAACAGTGTGATATACACACATTTATGAAACTTTTGACATAATTTATACATGAAATGTACGCTGTACATGAAAGTTTTGTTACATTCTCCAAAATCTGTGTAAAAATCTCTAAACTAGAACGACACATTTGATTGAGGAAATGCATTTTATGGTGTAAATGATAAACTCGGATCCTTTGAACTCAACATGTTTAAATGATAAACTTGATCAATTTGAACTCAACATGTTTAAAGGATAAACTTGATCAATTTGAACTCAACATGTTTAAAGGATAAACTTGATCAATTTGAACTCAACATGTTTAAATGATAAACTTGATCAATTTGAACTCAACATGTTTAAAGGATAAACTTGATCAATTTGAACTCAGCATGTGTTTCATGCCAAAGTGACTCAGTTTCCTGAGATGTTCTCATCATTGCAGTCCTTCTTTGCATATTTTACATTTGAGTAATTTTACATAAGTTTGCATTAACATCAGGCCTTTGAATGACTTCCAACAGCAACATTCCTCAATGAAATGTACATTTGAACAAGACACACACCGACCCAAAGACTTGATATGTGAGACAGGATTGATTCATGATACATTAGAATATGGACAGAAAATGATGTTCGCATTAAACAGAGAATTGTACAGTACACTGCATGCATCTGTGCATTAAAATAGAGCACTGTTAAATTCATTTGTAATAATTCTCACATGATTTAACAAGTGGCTTCCAGTTTGTATTGCTTTCAAAATAATACTTTTAACATTTTTTTCTCAAATGTTTGATATATATTTTTGCATATGAATGGCTTCTGTAAAACTGCTTCTGCTGTTGTGTTTTCTTTTATAAAATGTTTGTTTCTGTATAAGTATAAAACAACTTTCAAATATAATTTGTGTTTCAGTCAAATTGTTTTATCTTTAAAAAAAAAACATATGCATGTACCTATACGTTTCTGAGATAAAACGTCTGATAAACTATAGGTTATAAATCCTGCATATATAACTCCCACTAACATCTCTTACCTTGTGTAAACCCTCCATGTGAAGTTCATTCTAACTGCTTTTAGTTCAATCTTGTGTGAAACATTTATTTTTTGTCCTTTTATCAGACCTTTTTTCCCCAAATAAGGGAACGCAGAACTAAACGATGACTATGGAAGTGGAAAGTGTCATTTCTTAATGATTGATGGCAGAGTTAAAGGTTTATCACTGCAGGACGCTGAAGCACAAAGAGCAGGACGTTCAGGTGGATGAGCTGATCCAGAAGACAATACTTGGAAGAATGACACACCAATCCCTGTGATCGGACTTTACACACACATCCAGAGGAACACATGGACTGATGGAGACACTGAGTGCCTTAAAAGGAAAGGACTATGATATTGAGCTTTAATGCTGGTTTGACATTTTGATAATGACAATCATTTCAATTTAAAGTACAAATAGATCTACTTTACATAAAAAGATCCAGAAACAAAAATATTAAGATTAAAAACATCACAGAGCAGAAATAATCTTTCCAACCCCCTTTAAAAAAATAATCTAGTCATTGGTTTAATAAATTCTCATGACTCTTCCCTTAGATGCAGTTGTTGTTTATAGAAATATGAGAATTGTGTCTTTGTCCCAGAAGAGACTCCGGGTCCCATTAAAGGTCCTCTGGGGTCTTTGGTTTCATCTCGTGTCCTAAACCTCAGTGGACAGAACATTTCTCCTGCCGTCTCTGTTCAAACCATCAGAACTAAACATTGCAATCACTCAATCCACCCATCATGTTTTAAAACTGCGATGTTTTAACACACACAAAACACAAACACTGCATTCAAAAGTGACTCCAATACATTCAGCCATTAGTTTAATCCCAAATTTTTTCCTTGACCAACAAACCTTGAAAAGATCTAGGCACTTACATGTAGTTATTACTCCTAAATATTAGGAAGAGCAACTTGAAACATTGAAGCACCATTGAAACTTCCACCACTGGGAAGTTTATAAGGTATATAAGGTTTATAAGGTATATCTCATAGATATAGATAGACAGAAGTATAGACTGATATACAGACAGACAGAAGTATAGATAGACAGACAGAGAGAAGTTTAGATAGATGGATAGATAGATAGACAGATGTATAGATAGACAGACAGAAGTATAGATAGACAGACAGAAGTATAGATAGACAGACAGACAGAAGTATAGACAGACAGACAGAAGTATAGATAGACAGACAGAAGTATAGATAGACAGACAGAAGTATAGTTAGACAGACAGACAGAAGTATAGATAGACAGACAGAGAGAAGTATAGACAGACAGAAGTATATTTAGACAGACAGACAGAAGTATAGATAGACAGACAGAAGTATATTTAGACAGACAGACAGAAGTATAGATAGACAGACAGAAGTATATTTAGACAGACAGACAGAAGTATAGATAGACAGACAGAGAGAAGTATAGACAGACAGAAGTATAGACAGACAGACAGAGAGAAGTATAGACAGACAGACAGACAGACAGACGTATAGATAGACAGACAGAGAGAAGTATAGACAGACAGACGTATAGATAGACAGACAGAGAGAAGTATAGACAGACAGACAGAATTTTAGATAGATAGACCGAAGTATAGACCGACAGACAGACGTATAGATAGACAGACAGAAGTATGGTTAGACAGACAGACAGAAGTATAGACCGACAGACAGACAGAAAGAAGTATAGCTAGACAAAGGTATAGACAGACAGAAGTACAGACAGAAGTACGATGGATGGATGGATGGATGGATAGTTTTCAGTTCAGTCTGTGAGAGAGTTCATATGAATAACACAGAATGACATAGAGGGGACATATTCTGTGTTATACTACAGGTCACAATTGTGACCATCTTCATTTATCTGCATCCTGACAACAGAATAAACCATGTATTAATATAATTTCAATATGTATTTTTTGTGTGCAAAAAATTAATGAGCTATTCAAAAATTAACTTTTGATTGATTCATTAAATTTTCCTGTCATTTCTGTGCTTTCATATTGTCAATGTGTTAAGATGGCAGTACCAAGAAATAAGTGTGTGTGGTCACACGACCAAACTACACAGCACTGTTAGACCTGCCCAGAACTCATGTAGACATCTTAAATGTGTATTATAAATGAAAATTTGCTTCATAATAGAAGTTGCTTTTTAATACCACACTAAAATATGCAAGGAAAATTTACAGTCACAATCGTGACCGGTGGGATTAAACATAATGAGTGCTGCAGGCATCATCATCACTAAAGATGCACAATCAAAATATTAATAACCAGACATAACACTTACAAAGAACAAAGAAGTAAACCAAAAACAAATCACTAAACATGGGATACATTTATCAGTTTTCAATTTTAAAATGATATTTCCATGGTTTTCATTACTGTATGAACCTTATAGTGTTGTATTTTCTGATGTGAAACTATATAGCGCCACCTAGTGAACATTAGCTGCAGTAACGCAGTAGTCCAGGGGCCTCCGGTTCTCTTAAAGGGCCCCGTGTGTGTCAGATGTAATGCGTCTCAGATGCTCTTCTGATTGTGAGGTTCTTACATTTTTCTCGCTGCTTTTAAAAACACGATTAAAGTGGTTATCGTTATTAATACTCATATTCATTCTGTCACACATGAAGGTCGATGAATGACGACATTATATTATCATCCTCTACTGTAAAAAGCAGCGGTGCTCAATTTTCATACAGATAAAAAATATATGAAATATAAATTGTGACATAAATATACATCTTTAACAGAACAATCTGTACTATGTCGTCAAAGAAGGACTTTTTTTTAATAAGGTTTCATTTTATAAGGTTTCATATTTGTATCATCAGATATTTAATAGTCCTATATTTTATATGAAGACTCTAGCCTATACTAAACTCTATCAATAAAAAGAGCATTTAAACTAATCTGTGTTTACATTTGTCTATTGAATTTAACTTATTCCTCATTTGCCTAGTTTTACCATGAGGTTAATTTTTGATGTGGTACCTTGTTTTGATTTTATTGTATTATTTTTAATATTATTGTAATTATCATTATACCTTGAAGTACCATAGAGTTGTGTATATGAATATGGTAATCATGTAGATCTATGATATAATATATATCTGAACTATTATATTTTGTAATTAAAAGAAACAGCCTTGATACTATTTATTAGTGAAATCACAGTATGGTTTATTTTGATGTAAAAAATAAATCACAGGCAATTTCACTTTGTCAGGTGGAGATGGGAAAAAATTGCATGATTAATTGTAAAAAAAATAATTGTCAAACAAGCATATGTTTACATTAAATTTATAGTTATAAATGATAAAAATAACATGTTTTAGATTTTTTTTATGTGTATTTCATATTAGTGGTATACATTCATTTATTGTATTTGACAGGTGTGATGATCAGAGGAGTTGAGTTTTTACCTCCCTGGTTTAGATATGGGCTAAAATAAGGATAGAGTTTCCCAGTGAAAGACTGAGCAGTGAAAGAGTAGATATGAGAGCTGGACTCCACATCATAAAAGGAGACCAGACCCTCCTCATAATCCACAAACACACCGACCCGCTGCGGCTTCACTCTCAGAGACAGAGAGATGAGTGGATCAGTACAGGCGTCATATTCATTCTCATTCCTCAGAATCACAGTCCAGTATCCATCACTGGGACTCAGTGTGATCAAACCCTTCCTGTTAATGGATTCTCTGGCCACTCCTAAATCCCAGTCAGTCTTTCCCTTCACCTGCACCTCAAAATAAAATCTCCCTGAGGAGAATCCCTTCTTTCCCAGGACAAGTACACATCTATCAAATCTCTTCGGGTTGTCTGGGAGTTTCTGTTTAATGTCTCCACATCTCACTTGTTTTCCATCATCAGACAGGATGAGTTCAGGATGAGCTGTATCAGGATCCAGAGTCACATCCACTGAGAAAACAGAGAATATGAATCATAACTTCATAATACATTTTGTGATTATGTTTTTAATATGTAATCAGTGTTTAATCACAGTGATGAAGCTGTGAGTGTATGAATGTAATCTAGTGTAGAGCAAACACACGCACACACACACGCACACACGCACACGCACACACACACACACACACACACAAACACGCACACGCACACGCACACTGTACCTGCATACTGCTGCATCCTCTTCAGATCTGTAGAGACTAATGACAATAAAACATCGTCAGATCTTTGACATGTTTATGTGTGGAATTGCAGACAAGTTTTCAGATTATATTTAAAGAATTGTTTAAACAGGTTTTCAATCTTTTAGATGCCACACAGACCCCTCAATATGACCATCCCTATGTGAGGGACCCCCCATCCTAAAATTTACAAGCATCTGCCTTTTATAAACACTCAATTTATACACAAAAATATATATATTAAAAATCTAAAATTAGTTTCAGTCACATTATTATATAGTTTGTTCTACTCATTGTAGTAATGAATTATTATATGTATTATTTATTTCTTGCTTATTTATTTAATTTTAATCAAATGTATTTATTCATATGAATCATTTATTTTTTATTTTAATCTACCGGTAATTTAGTTTATTATATACATTAATATTTTTATTTTATTTTATTTATTTTAAACTAATTTATTAATCTAATTACAGTTTTTTTTATTCGCTTTGGAACTATTTTCACAAGTAAGAACTCTTAGTACAAAAATCCAAACGGATCACCCTTGTAACACAGCTAGTCATTCTTTCAAAACCTGATCTCATGCTTTCATTCCGTTATATCATATATTTTCAGTCCACATTATCATTGTTTCAAACACAAGATTATTGTAATATGTAATGAGAACATTTAATTTAATCACCAAAACACAACTGTGTGATCTTCTTTCAATTTAGTACTTTTAACAATCAATTCATCCAACAGCAAACAATGCAATATACATGTTTCAAATCACCCTGTTGCTGAATTAATTACAGTAACACGGGCTACAGATGCCACATAAGAAAATATGCTTACATTACCTAACTTATGTAATTGAATCCATAATGTTTTTAATAGTATCTATTCAGCGTAGCCATGAGGTGCTGGGCTATAGAACAGAGTTTGCTGCCAATAGAGTAAATGTTTGGTTCACTATCTGTCTGGGTATACATGGGCATAATGATTTTAATTCTGTTCAAACTGTATATTCTCTCGCCTTACACTATACCTACCCATCAAACAAAACTTTCTGCATTTTTACATTTTCAAAAAACACACAAATAACGATCATTCTGTAGGATTTATAAGCTTGTTTCCTCATAGGCAGCAAAAAATGTCCCCGCAAGGACAAGGATTTAGGATATCACCATCTTTATAGGGACATGTTGTCCCCATAATGTAGCGTTTTATTGTGAATGAAACGTTTATGTAGATGAAACTCTTATTTTGTGTGGTGAAAAGGATACTTTGTGGTTTTGTGTATTGTACTACCACAATTGAAAATATGCTGAAATGTTTGAAAAAAAGTGAACTTTTGATGATCTGTTGTGATATGAGTTTTGAAAATTTACACCTTGCTTGTGAAAATAATACCAAAGCGAATAAACAAATTATATTATTATTATTATTTATTTCTTTAAAAGTCATTTTCTAGTCTTATCCACAGACCCTGTTACTCTCTTGTGGCCCCAGTTTGAAAACCCCTCGTGCACAACATCATGTTTTATCTGATCAGTGTGTGTCTCCTTCACCCCTGTGTGTGTGAGCTCTAAATATTCCTCCTTTTAAGAACATCTTTGTAAATGTTTTGTGAAACATTTTATATTTTTATTGTTTTGGATTGGAATAGTGCTGTTTATTCAGCAAAGACAACACTATGAAAGTAAACTTTAATAAAAAAGCTCTGAACTACAGGTCTGAAGTTCTCCTCTAAAGAAGAACAAATGTGCATCTTAAATCCATGATGTCTGTTGATTTGATTTTCCTCTGCTAAACTGATTTTATCTGACACCTAATCATATTTAATATGTTTACAGATGTACTAAAGCCTCTGGTTTCTGGTTACAGTGAAGGTTACAGTAATGTTTCTGAAATTAGAGCTGAAAATAATCCATAAACCACAATATTCATTCTTCATTACTGATATTAAAACATAATGAATGTATCTGTGCGGTGTGTTTGCTATTGTCGTACCAGTGTGAGTGAGTTTCTCCTGTAGAGTGTCCTGCAGTTGAGTCAGAGCTCTCCTCAGAGTCTCCAGACTCTCATCAGTCTTTACACTGATCTCAGACCAGTTCCTGGTGTTTCTAGAGCTGCCCCGGGATGAGTAAATCTACAGCAGGAGAGAGGAGAAATCCTTCAGCATGGGGAGTGTTATGGTGTCATATACTGCATTATCATTGATCAGAGAGATGTTGACTGACCTGTAGGAGGTGGAGGTGATCTTCAGTGTGTGAGAGCTGCTCCAGCTCAGTGTTTCTCATCTTTAGCTCAGTGATCTCCTGCTCCAGCTCTTCAATGAGCTCTTCCTCCTGTTTCTCCAAAGCTTTCTGCTGCTCCTCCATCATCTCCAGCAGTTCAGTCTGACATCTCTCAATGGAGCGGATGAGATCAGTGAAGAGCTCAACACGGGCTGCTTTCTCCTTCTCTGAGTTTCTCTGCTCAACCAGGACAATCAACTTATTATTCATTACTATTTCTCATATGTCAGTGTTTCCTCAAATCATGTATTTTTGAGAGATGTGTGTTATTACTGTGATCAGTTAATCACAGACATGTTGATATTCAGATCAACACACTGGCTGTGTCCGAAATCACACACTCTCTTGCGTAGGTACTTATTTTTAATAAGTGATTACTTCACAGTCATTAAACAACTATTATGTATGAAATAGTATGGATATGTGTGGTATGAATATCTAGACGTACTACAGCCGCCATGTTGTCATTATCATGTGACCTATCAGCATAAGTTATGTCACTTCACTGTCATTCATAAATCTTCTCCCGTGGCCTCATGGGATAGTAAAGCGCCCATCGTATGCACACTTCTGAATCTCACTGGAAGTAGTAGGTCAACCGGGGACTTTTTGGCTACACTTTTTATGATTACTGTGAATTCGATCATACTTCTCTATAGTAGGGAAGTGTGTGATTTCTGATGCAGTCATTTGGTTATTTGTTCCTGAATGAATCTACTGTTTTTAATCATTTTTGAGTAAAATCAATGACCCTCATAAGACACAAGTCACTTGTCGTCACCTACAGGTCTATCGATGTAACCTGCACAAAGAGTCTAAAATCCCCAGCACTAAAACAGACTGACAGACTGTCTGGAACAAACACAGACAAGCGGAGGGATGCAACAGTGAAAAGTCCCAGTGCTGTTGGATGTAAATCAGGACTCTTGGAGGACCAAAGCTAAATAATGTATAATAAATATTTAAATTAAATTATTTTAAACTCACTTTTCTGACTTCTGATGAGTGTTTGACATCTTGAATCTTCTTGATCCTGTCCTGGATCATCTGCTGCACGTCTTTCTGGGTCTTCATCAGTTCAGTCTATAGACAGAGAACAACACACACACATTTATCATAAAAGAGATTTACTGCCTTCTGAGGAAACACAATTCTTTTCATAACAAACTTTTATTACATAAGATTAAATAAAATGTGTTTATTCTTGTGTTGAGCCCTTAAACGCCCAATAAAATTAGCTTTAACTGTAATATCTACCTTCTTCTGTTCACTCTCCTCTTCTAAAGGAACAGTGTTGTGGTTCTTGTGATCTCCTTCAGTGCAGGACAGACACACACACGTCTGATCATCTCTACAGAACAGCTCCAGAGGTCTCTCATGTTTCTGACAGATATAGTCCTCCAGATTCCTCACAGGATTGATCAGTTTGTGTTTCTTTAAACCTGCCACTCTCAAATGAGGCTCCAGGTGAGTTTCACAGTAAGAGCTCTGACACACCAGACACGACTTCAGGGCTTTCTGCTTTCTGTCCACACAGTAGTAACACACAATTTCAGGATTTTTCAGAACTCCAGGTTTTTTCTCAGGACTTTTCTTTTTATAGTGATCTACGAGTTCTCTGAGTGTGGTATTAATCTTGAGATCAGGTCTGTGCTTGAATGTTTCTTTACAATATGGACAGTTGCAGGTCTGGCTGTTGTCCCAGCACTTATTCAGACAGGTCTTGCAGAAGTTGTGTCCACATGGAGTGCTGACTGGATCAGTGAACACGTCCAGACATATAGAGCACTGAAGCTCCTCAGTCAGTGGACCGCTGGAGGAAGACATCGCTGGAGAGAGAAATGAAGAAGATAAATCACCTACTACTGTACTAGTCTGAAGTCTTAAAACACACTGAATTCATGTTTCTCGTGATCTTAAAGACATGTTGTTCTTTGTAGGGCTTCTGTGTACATTTTTTTAAAATTCTGATGATGAAGATGATGTAAGAGTCATATACTGTCAGCTGGTCATTACTGCAAAATGACCCCAGACAAGCTGATCAGTACTTAATATGAAGTTGTACTGTAAATTACTGAACTGTATTTAAAGATCATCACATGAGAAGAGTAAACGAGTTATTCACTAATTCATTATTTTCCGTGTTACTGACTTACATGGAGGTATATCCTCAATACTCCTTCTCCTGGTTGTTCTTGCTTTTGATGATGTTGGTGAAGATTCTGCCATTGTTTTTTCTTGAGTTTTCAAGCCTTTGCAAGAAATGTCACAGTTTCACAATATAAATTATGACCAATATACTTATTAGACAGATCTAAGCATTTGCTCATTGTAATACTGCATTTGTTTTACACACTGTTTGGTCAATCTGGAAAAAATCTTGCTTGAAATCTTCCCTCAAAAGTCAGATTTGTAGTTTATATTCTCTCATGACCATTTAATCAATATATTCATATTAAAGTGTTAAAATCTCATTGATAGTGAGGGAAACACAACCACTCCTCAGTGAAAGATTAACAAACTCTGAACTATGACCTTCTGTTTAGATCAGAAACATCATGTACAAAGTCATATAATTACCCACAAATATATATCTCCACAAAATAAACAGATATTGTGTGACCAAGTCCAGTGTGTATGACACAGTGAAGTTATCATTTAGTTTAATGTAAATGTGATTTTTAGCTGCAGTTTAGCAAGTTTGTGTTCTGTCTGTCTGCAGCTCCTTTACTTCCTGTCTTTTTAGTCCTTATGTCACGTGACAAAATGACAGCAACACCAAACTTTGCTTTAAGATTAATCAAACAACATCATTTAAATACAATTCTGATATAATTTCAGTGCAGTGAACAACTAAAGTAGTTAAGTATTTCACAAGTTTAAACATGGTTCTGTTCAACTTATTCCAATTTGTCATAAACCCACTAAACCAGATCACTTCCATTAGAAACCTGATCAGCTCAATCTCTCTTATATTTCTGTCATTACCTGTGAGGATCAGATGTGTCCTCAAGACTCTTTGAGCGGATCAATAAATATTCTGTTGTTTGAAGAGGTTGATCATTTCAGTCATTCGTTGCTGATCTAGTTTCACTTTCTCTGAATCGCTCTGTGAAGTGCAGTGATGTCAGAGCTCCTCCTGTATTCACACTTTTACATTTGTCCCTGTGTAGCGTAGTGCCCTTCCTCTAACCGGGAATTTTATGGGTGACGCCCTGGGTCTTTAATATAATAGACTGCATTACAAATTTTAGTATAATTTGTAATGCTACCTGTTGTATCGTCGTGTAATGCTATCTGTTGTGTTTGTGTTGTGTCCTAAGCCGACAAACAATTAACCCTTAGTTTCTGTTGCAGGCCTGTTTCGCTGCTCAGGATCATAGAGGCCAAAAACCTATGGAAGCAGAAAAGACTCATTAATAATTCACGCAAAAAACACAATGCACACATGTGTAGACAATTTCACATGCATGAAATCAAATTTACATGCACAAAAAACTATTCACGTGCGAAAAATACAAATATATATGGGTGTTTCTGCAACTACGGGCACTTTTGACTATCCCAATTTTTAAAAAATCAACCTTTTTGAATTTACATTTTAACCATCATGGTCTGTAATACATATAACAATGTACACAAAATGTAATGTAGTCTTTACGATTTTAATCTGGAACATGTTTATTTTTTATGTTTTTTGGGTCATCTTCTTAAAAAGTGTCCTTACCGCAACGTTACAATAACGTTCATTTCATACATTTTCCTTTATTTGTTTCAAAAAAAAAAAAATCATATTTAAATAGCTTTTTCAAATTTTACGCAGTTTTGTAAATACTGATATAAAATAATAATATACAAAATAGGGAATTTCATGTTTTTTTCTATGCCATGTAAAAAAATTACAGAAACCTTAGATGTCAATTGTCTCCATACGCACAATTTAACATTTATTTTTTTTTGTAACAGATTTTGCAATTTCAATGTGTAAATCATGTCAGCTTAAGTGTTAAAATATTTTTTTTGCAAATTAAAATGTGAAAAAAATAGAAATAGAGCAGTGCTGCGGTAATGACATCTTGTGTCGGTAAGGACACAATGTTAAAGTGCCACGGAATCAAAAACAGGCTAAAGAACAACAGTAAAAGAAACAGGTATTGCATGCAAGATACTGCAAAACTGCTACTAAATAACTCTTTTAATTAACTCTTTTAACTGCTTTAAAAACATTTACATTTACATTTAATCATTTAGCAGACGCTTTTATCCAAAGCGACTTACAAAAAAGGGGAGAGCAATAGAAGCAACGAAACAAACAAGGGCAACAGCTTGTAAGAGCTGTAAGAAGTCTCAGTTAATAAGTACAGTACACAATTTTTTTTTTTTTTGTTGGGACAAACAAACAAAAATTAATGGAAAGTTAAGTGCTAAAAACATTGTCTCCTAAAGTTGATGCTGCACAAACCTTAGTAATAAAATAACACAAACCCATAGCACTAACAACATCTCACCACAACATTTTTTCTCATTAATGTACACACAGCACCCCATAATGTCAGAAAAACACAGAATTGTTGAAATTTTTGCAGATTTATTAAAAAAAGAAAAACTGAAATATCACATGGTCCTTGAGTATTCAGACCCTTTCCTCAGTATTTAGTAGAAGCACCCTTTTGATCTAATACAGCCATGAGTCTTTTTGGGAAAGTTGTTCACACCTGGATTTGGGGATCCTCTGCCATTCCTCCTGCAGATCCTCTCCAGTTCTGTCAGGTTGGATGGTAAATGTTGGTGGACAGCCATTTTCAGGTCTCTCCAGAGATGCTCAATTGGGTTTAAGTCAGGGCTCTGGCTGGGCCATTCAAGAACATTTTAAGGGTCATTGTCTTGTTGGAAGGTGAACCTTCGGCTCAGTCTGAGGTCTTGAGCACCCTGGAGAAGGTTTTCGTCCAGGATATCCCTGTACTTGGGCGCATTCATCTTTCCCTCGAATGCGACCAGTCGTCCTGTCCCTGCAGCTGAAAAACACCCCACAGCATGATGCTGCCACTACCATGCTGGTGATATTTTTCTCCACACATACCACTTAGAATTAAGGCCAAAAGTTCTATCTTGGTCTCATCAGACCAGAGAATCCTTATTTCTCACCATCTTGGAGTCCTTTAGGTGTTTTTTAAGCAAACTCCATGCAAACTGTCATGTGTCTTGCACTGAGGAGAGTCTTCCGTCGGGCCACTCTGCCATAAAGCCCCGACTGGTGGAGGGCTGCAGTGATGGTTGACTTTTACAACTTTCTCCCACCTCTGCATTTCTGGAGCTCAGCCACAGTGATCTTTGGGTTCTTCTTTACCTCTCTCACCAAGGCTCTTCTCCCCGATAGCTCAGTTTGGCCAGACGGCCATCTCTAGGAAGGATTCTGGTCATCCCAAACGTCTTGCATTTAAGGATTCTGGAGGCCACAGTGCCAAGTGGAGCAGAAATGTTTTTGTAACCTTGGCCAGATCTGAGCCGTGCCACAATTCTGTCTCTGAGCTCTTCAGGCAGTTCCTTTGACCTCATGATTCTCCTTTGCTCTGACATGCACTGTGAGCTGTAAGGTCTTATATAGACAGGTGTGTGGCTTTCCTAATCAAGTCCAATCAGTATAATCAAACACAGCTGGACTCAAATGAAGGTGTAGAAACATCTCAAGGATGATCAGAAGAAATGGACAGCACCTGAGTTAAATATATGAGTGTCACAGCAAAGACTCTGAATACCTAGGACCATGTGATATTTCAGTTTTGATTTTTATAAAAATCTGCAAAAATGTCAACAATTCTGTGTTTTTCTGTCAATATGGGGTGCTGTGTGTACATTAATGAGAAAAAAATAACCTTAAATGATTTTAGCAAATGGCTGCAATATAACAAATACTTTCCGTACCTACTAAAATATATATATATATACTTCAGTACTAATACTGTCATTCAATTTAAAAAGAATGTAAAGTAAACCTTGAATTTGTCTCTACCGCGACACAAGGTCTTTACCGCAACACCTACATTTGCTGCGGTAAAGACATGTTTCGGTAATGACATTTTTGCTAATATTTTAGCTAATTGCAGCTAGCAAGGCCTACTACATTAGTTTTGACTCTTAGCATCTTAATATACAATAATTTAACAGTAATTTACATTTATTTTTTAAATGTAGTCCAAAATACACAGTTATTAAGCTGAATGGTAAGGACGCACAATAAATACTAGAGCAGAAAAGATCATGTTTACCTTATTTTTTTGGCATCTTCTGAGTGAGGTAGTGTGGTGGCCCAGTCTGTCAGCAATGTGCTCAAGTGATAATTTCTGTTTCCATAAAAACTAGACTTGTTTGTGTTTAATGACATTTCATAATAAAAGTTTTTTTTCATTGTTGCGGTAAGGACTCAAAAGTGTGGGACAGGCACATTTAGGTTAAAAAATCATAAAAATGATCAGTAAATAATACAAAGAATTTTAAGATGATTTAAATGAATCTGTATATTAAACAAGTCCATTCGAAATAATATCAAATTTTAATTAAATTAGCTTATGTTATGTATCTCAACATTGAGACCACAGGTGTGGGACACTAACAAAAATGGTGTTTTGAGCTATAAACGCTTCATAATATTATATTAAATCATATTACTCAGTAATTATATTTTTTGTCAAGGTGTGTAATGGCACTGTGAATATATTTATAAAGCATCATATGACAAATTTTAACATAAATCTAAAATTTCACTGCTGGGACTTAAAAGTGCCCGTAGTTGCAGAAACACCCATATTCATAAAATACATTTCACAAATGCAAAACACAAATCGTAGATTTACAACTGTGCATAAAAACTTTTGAATGTTTAAAATTTACACGTTTGTCCTTGAATGTGAATGTGCGAATCGTCATTCGCGTGTGGATCGCCTGTGATGTGTGTGTGTGTGTGTGTATTTTGAGACTCCCCTGGCAGCGCTTGTCCCATTAAAGGTTGCATTCATTTAATAATTTGAATAAATATAATAATTTACATGTATTTTTAGTGAATCCTGTTAATGTACAATACTGACGTGCAAATATTGTATCTGTCCAAAAGTATAGTTTGCATGTTATTTGCACATGTTGCAAAGAACTGCTACTTTTATATGGTGTATTTCACCCAGTAAAGCTGTTTCACTTTGTAAATAGTATATACAGCTATTTTATTTTGGGAACATGAGGGCTCATCAGGACTGCCAGTGCATAGGGCCCGGATACTAGTTTATTATTGAATACATTTTGACATTTATTTAGAAAATTATGGGTGTGTCTCAATCAGCTAAGTTTGGTAGGCAGAGCACTGATCAAGGCATTAGTCCGTGGGGTGACTACTGAAATAGGGAGCTGATTGAGACCTATGTCTGCCCATTTGTGAGGCTTAAAACTTTTTGCCCCCTTTTTAATCAAAAGGCAGAGTAGAAGCAAAATAAGAAACTTTTTCTTTTTTACATATTGTATGTAATATAGTGTTGCTAAATTGGATATTTAATAAAACAATTTTTTAAGTTAAAAACAATATTTTGCCTTAAATATAATACGTTGATTTGTACAAAAATAGATGGGAGACAGAGAGATATTAGGGAAAATTAAGAAAAGGAAAAGGGAAGTGAGGGTACCGTTCAAAATAAAGCCTTTAATTATTTAGGTAAAAAATAGGGTTGTCTGTGTTTCTACATTTTATTTTAGGTGCATATTGGCCTGGATGGGTGTAGGATTTCCCAGCCTGAAATTGTGTCCCAGTCCAGCCCTGCATGGCTGCTTCACTTAATTGAGCCACAGAGATAAAAATAAACAGGTAACTTCATACAAAATGTTGCTCTCTATAAAGGGATACTTCACCGCTTTTTCATATTAAACTATGTCATTCCCTTAACTAAGAAGAGTTGACACACATCTCTCTCGTCTCAGTGCGTGCACTTAATCGCTTTGACCCGCGGTGATATTCTGATAGCATTTAGCTTAGACCACTAAGCCCAGTTCATTCACTATGGTACCAAATAGACATCAAGTTAGAAACCACCAAACACCTCTACGTTTTCCCTATTTAAATAGGCTACAGTTACACTAATCGCTGAACGACCAGTGCTGCGTTCTACTCCACTTTAAGACAGGCACTTGCAAATTTCGCTGCCCTTTTTGAAGTACGTTCCACTTCTGAAGTGGACAAGGGACGTTTGTATGGACAGACCCTTGCTCCCTCGATTTTGACAGAGGGAGCGAGTCTACTTCATATGTACACTTCAGGCAGCTTCATATACCACAATGCAATGCCATTGTGACGTCACCGCATATCGCGTTTAATTTACCCCACCACAAACAACTCTGATTGGGTTGAAAAACTATTTTTAAAAACATTTAAAACAACTCGAATAAACCATACTGTACAGAATGTTGCATGAAATAATTTCGTAAAGGAAAACAATACATAGTAAATCAACTTCATAATGGATTCCAATTGATCAAGTGTTTAGGGCGGTCCAGTACAGTCCATTGCAAATATTCCAGCAGTAGTGGGCACTCATGCAACGCAAGCAATGACGCACATCCGAGTGAACGAGACTGAGGGAAGTTCGCGAGTGAAGGGCATGATAAAAACGAACTGGAACGCAGCATGGTGACACAAAATAAAACGTGGCGCTTTTCTTAGCAGGTTAGGAACTATAATGTATGGCGGAATAGCACTTCTGAGAATACTTCGACTCGGCGCAGTAAAAAGTCACGCCTGAAAAATCCTCCCTCACATCTCCCTCTCCCCCCAGAAATGGAGGAGGGAGGATTTTTCAGACGACTTTTTACTGAGAGAGGTATGTATCAACTCGTTTTAGGTATGGGAATAACAGTTTAATATGAAAAAGTGGCGGAGTATCCCTTTAATCAGGGTCAGTCGAAGATCGTCAGGTTAATCGGAATCCATCAATCGCGAGCCTCACTCACGAGCAGCCGCCAGCGGTCCTTTATTGATCCAGCAGCTCAGCTTCTCAACGCGGAATCACCTCGCTCCATTCAACAGTGCACGAGACTCTTTTACATTATGTGTAGTTATTACATCATGAGTTGCTACAATTAGGACAAAGTTGAACAGCTAATTTACTCCATATATCCCTATAAGGCCATCTAGTGGCAAAAGTCATGAAATATCATGCTATATTATGTTTTCCCACAAGAGGTCGGCAATAAGACCCAAAGACATTTTGAGTTGTATTTAGTTATTTTGAATTTAAGTTGAAAGAATGTGCTTAAATAACTATTTAATTTTAAATAGTAAACCTAGTAATTTTAAATTATTACAAAAAATTATTTTAAAAAAAGAGGAGGATAAGAGGAAATTACAATATAAATATCAAAGACGGTAACAAAATCAACCTAACAGCTTCACATGAACGAAAAGACAAACTAAGGGGGTTAAAAAATGAATAACTGAACAAGACACAGGTGCACAGCTCAACTGGTTACCACAGAAACAAACCAGGCTGTAATCAGTAACCATGGAAACTAAACAGGATGGGAAAACATGGACTGAAACATGGGGACAATAAAAAGTAAAATAAAAAATAGTCAATAAAAACAGAACAAACCTGACATGTAGCCTTTGCACTAATAGACAGATTTCTGATGCAAGTTTCTGTTTTTTACATCCAGCTGGAGCAACCGTATCTCAGAGCTTTTGCTGTTCACAATTCACACCAAAGCCATTAGACACGTTAAGCAGGTTTTGTCAGATCAGTGTGTTTCTGCTCCTGTCTGCTTCTGTTGCTGTTGGTTGGGGCTTGTTTTTGCTGATTGAACATGCTGAATCTTAATGTCTGAGAATTGACATAGACCTACTGTAATAAGACACATTGGAGATTTACTGTAAATTAATTAACACATTGTAAATATGAAAATATTTTTTAGTCCACTCAACTATAGCTTGCATTACATACACAGATAAAAATATATAATTCCCCAAATTCTCCAGTAGAGGCTGCCATTCTCTCACAGTGACTGCTGTTATCAGTGTTGGGTGTGGAAGAAACATTAAGGAGAAAAGTTTGAGTGAAAGTTTGAGAGGGCTAGTCTAGAAATCTAGACGCACCCTAGCGGCAGCAAATCTAATCTGCCGCGAGTACGTCTAGCAACTCTCAATACACTTCTGAGCTGTAAAAACCAAACTCTGGTCAGGCCAATCACATCGTTTATAGAGTCAGTGGGCGGGGCTTAACATAATGACGATAGGTCATTATGTTAAGTCTAAAATAATATCTGACTATATCATTGTAAGTGAATCAAATTCATTTAAATAATACTTTTTCTGTTTTCCAAGATGGTGCCTGTCCGTGAACGTGAAATGCACTGTGTTTATAAAGTATCTTCTTATTAAACTGTTTGTACACTTACAAAGTTCTCAATGCTTCGGTTTGCATGTAGGGACCCTCATTATGCTACCATGTTAGTGTGAGGCTATTTTGAGCCTTGTTAGTGGTATTAACTAGCGATTTAATTTCACTACCCTGTGCTCAATAGACAAGCGTTATAAGCTAATCTATTTTTAGAGATAAAACTCTTTACATTCGATTTTCATGAAAATGCATCTCAGAGAAAGATCTACTCGGTGACCATCTGTTAATTACCCCTAGGGTCATTTCTCACCGGAGTTGTCCTTTAAAACAAGCATTATATTTTATTATTAAAATTATAGTTTTAACAATGAAAAAATAACAAAAAATGTTTAATCTGTTTTATTATATAGATCATTATTTTCATTGTGTATTTCAGGGGTATACAATACATTCATTTATTGTAATTGACAGTTGTGATGATCAGAGGAGTTGAGCTTTCACCTCCATTGTTTGGATATGGGCTAAAAAATGGATAGAGTTTCTCAGTGAAAGACTGAGCAGTGAAAGAGTAGATATGAGAGCTGGACTCCACATCATAAAAGGAGACCAGACCCTCCTCATAATCCACAAACACACCGACCCGCTGTGGCTTCACTCTCAGAGACAGAACGATAGAAGGACCAGCTCCAGCTTTATATTCATTCCCATTCTTCAGACCCACAATCCAGTATCCATTACTGGGACTTGCTGTGATAAATCCCTTCCTGTTAATGGATTCTCTGACCACTCCTAAAGCCCAGTCAATCTTTCCCTTCACCTGCACCTCGAAATAAAATCTCCTTGAGGAGAATCCCTCCTTTCCCAGGACACAGGGAAATCTATCAAATCTCTCTGGTTTGTATAGGACTTTCTGTCTAATGTCTCCACATCTCACTTGTTTTCCATCATCAGACAGGATGAGTTCAGGATGAGCTGTGTCAGGATCCAGAGTCACATCCACTGAGAAAACAGAGAATATGAATCACAACACAGATATTTTGTGATGATACTCTTAATTTATAATCAGTGTTTAATCACAGTGAGGAAGCTGTGAGTGTATGAATGTAATCTAGTCTAGAGCAGACACACACACACACACACACACACACACACACACACACACTGTACCTGCATACTGCTGCATCCTCTTCAGATCTGTAGAGACTAATGACAATAAAACATCATCAGATCTTTGAGATGTTTATGTGTGGAATTACAGACAAGCTTTGAAGAATTGTTTAAATCAGGGGTTTTCAATCTTTTAGATGCCACACGGACCCCTCAATATGACCATCCCTATGTGAGGGACCCCCCCATCCTAAAATTTACAAGCATCTGCCTTTTATAAACACTCAATTTATACACAAAAATATATATATTAAAAATCTAAAATTAGTTTCAGTCACATTATTTTGTTCTGCTTATTATAATAATGAATTATTATATATACAGGTCCTTCTCAAAAGATTAGCATATTGTGATAAAGTTCATTATTTTCCATAATGTAATTATAAAAATTAAACTTTCATATATTTTTGATTCATTGCACACCAACTGAAATATTTCAGGTCTTTTATTGTTTTAATGCTGATTATTTTGGCAAACCCAAAATCGGTCCTTCTCCACAATCTTCCTCAGGGTCCGGTCACCTCTTCTCGTTGTGCAGCGTTTTTTGCCACACTTCTTCCTTCCCACAGACTTCCCACTGAGGTGCCTTGATACAGCAGTCTGGGAACAGCCTATTTGTTCAGAAATGTCTTTCTGTGTCTTACCCTCTCGCTTGAGGGTGTCAATGATGGCCTTCTGGACAGCAGTCAGGTCGGCAGTCTTACCCATGATTGCGGTTTTGAGTAATGAACCAGGCTGGGAGTTTTTAAAAGCCTCAGGAATCTTTTGCAGGTGTTAAGAGTTCATTAGTTGATTTAGATGATTAGGTTAATAGCTCGTTTAGAGAACCTTTTCATGATATGCAAATTTTTTGAGATTTGAGAATTTTGGGTTTTCATGAGCTGTATGCCAAAATCATCAGTATTAAAACAATAAAAGACCTGAAATATTTCAGTTGGTGTGCAATGAATCTAAAATATATGAAAGTTTAATTTTTATCATTACATTATGGAAAATAATGAACTTTATCACAATATGCTAATTTGAGAAGGACCTGTATTATTGATTTCTGTCTTATTTCAATTTAATCTAGTTTTTATTTATATGAATCATATTTTATTTATTTTGATCAAATTTTGTTTTTATAGATTAATAACTAACTAATATTTTTATGAATCCCATTTTTATTTATTTAGATCTAATTTATTGCTTTACTCATTTATTTTAATCTAATTATTATTATTTATTTCTTTAAAGGAAGTGTATGTAAGATTATGGCCAAAACTGGTACTGCAATCACTTTCAAATGACTGTAGAGCGGTGTATCCCCTCTCCCCCTCCCCCTGACTCGAGGTTGCCAGATATGCTGCAGGATCAGCAGGAACGTTTGTAGCTGCAGCTGTGGTAACTAGAGCAGATCTGCCAACCCGGATGCAGAAACACTACTGACTTTGTGATTGGTCGATAGGTGGAGGGCGGAGGTTCAGGCCAAAACACAACATGTCAACATCAACATTAGTTGAGGGCTGAACAACAACTTTTAAATGACAATATCCTGGCCGGACTACTGTTGTCAGTGATTTAACTATTTGAAATTAACATCATTTCTTAATGTCTAGTGACATATCAGGGTCATTTTATGATTAATTGAATTCATTTCTTACATACAGTTCCTTTAAAAGTCATTTTCTAGTCTTATCCACAGACCCTGTTACTCTCTTGTGGCCCCAGTTTAAAAAAACCCTGGTGCACAACATCATGTTTTATCTGATCGGTGTGTGTCTCCTTCACCCCTGTGTGTTTGTGAGCTCTAAATATTCCTCTTTTTAAGAACATCTTTGTAAATTTTTTGTGAAACATTTTATATTTTTATTGTTTTGGATTGGAATAGTGCTGTTTATTCAGCAAAGACAACACTATGAAAGTAAACTTTAATAAAAAAGCTCTGAACTACAGGTCTGAAGTTCTCCTCTAAAGAAGAACAAATGTGCATCTTAAATCCATGATGTCTGTTGATTTGATTTTCTTCTGCTAAACTGATTTTATCTGACACCTAATCATATTTAATGTGTTTACAGATGTACTAAAGCCTCTGGTTTCTGGTTACAGTGATGAAGCTGAAGGTTACAGTAATGTTTCTGAAATTAGAGCACATTCTTTATTACTGATATTAAAACATAATGAATATATCTGTGCGGTGTATTTGATATTGTCATACCAATTTGTTTGAGTTTCTCCTGTAGATTGACCTGCATTTTAGTCAGAGCTCTCCTCAGAGTCTCCAGATTCTCATAAGTCTTCACACTGATCTCAGGCCAGTTCCTGGTGTTTCTAGAGCTGCCCCGGGATGAGTAAATCTACAGCAGGAGAGAGGAGAAATCCTTCAGCATGGGGAGTGTTATGGTGTCATATACTGCATTATCATTGATCAGAGAGATGTTGACTGACCTGTAGGAGGTGGAGGTGATCTTCAGTGTGTGAGAGCTGCTCCAGCTCAGTGTTTCTCATCTTTAGCTCAGTGATCTCCTGCTCCAGCTCTTCAATGAGCTCTTCCTCCTGTTTCTCCAAAGCTTTCTGCTTCTCCTCCATCATCTCCAGCTGTTTAATCTTACATCTCTGTGGAGCGGATGAGATCAGTGAAGAGCTCAACACGGGCTGCTTTCTCCTTCTCTGAGTTTCTCTGCTCAACCAGGACAATCAACTTATTATTCATTACTATTTCTCATACGTCAGTGTTTTAGAGGGGTTTCAGAATCCCTTATATTAATGCACAGTTTGCACTGAATGAGTCCTCAAATCACATGTCTTGTTGAGGAGATGTGTGTAATTACTTAACTAAGTGATATGCAGACATGCCAATATTCAGATCAACAGCGCAATTGTGTGAGTGATTTTGAACAAGAAATTAATATTAAATAACTTACACTTTAGACAAATATTGTTCGCTACAGTAGTATCTATTATATAGTATTGATATGTGTACCAGTTGTATGAATATAATCTAGATGTACTACAGCCGCCATGTTGTCATTATCATGTGACCTATCAGCATAAGTTATGTCACTTCACTGTCATTCATAAATCTTCTCCCGTGGCCTCATGGGATAGTAAAGCGCCCATCGTATGCACACTTCTGAATCTCACTGGAAGTAGTAGGTCAACCGGGGACTTTTTGTCTACACTTTTATGAGTACTGTGAATTTGGACATACTTCTCTTGTCATTATACTGTTTTCCACCAAATAGTAGGGAAGTATGTGATTTCTGATGCGCCCAATGTAGTGGCGATTCTTCCCGAATGAGTCTACTGTTTTAATCATTTGAGTGAACTCAATGACTCTCTCATAAAGACAAGTCACTTGTCGTCACCTACTGGTCTATTGATGTAACCTGCACAAGGAGTCTAAGGCCATGAACACACTAATACGTTTTTGTTTGAAAACGCACCTTTTTCTCTCCTTATTGGCCTTCCATCCATCGATCACAGTAAATGCCTTTATCAAACAAACACAATGATTTATTTCTAATCCACCCGCGATTGATTGGACTATTATTTTTATATTACACATAGCCTGCAAAATCGGACGATATAAGCACAAACTGCACGCACACACGTACACGTTCGGCGCACCCTAACCCTTCAAATGTCAACTCGAGACTGGGAATAGCACAGTTCAAGAATGGAATATTACGAGATTTATCGGCCAGCCAGGCTTTGTGAGCCCTGGCCCATATGTGTCTGAGTCCATCGTGCTAAAGGTATGCTCTGTTAGACACGTACACATAAGCAAAACGATCTATAACAATACAATACTATTACATATAAAAACACGTTTTACTCACATAAGTGTGTTGCACCATTCCTGTCGGATCCAAATCCAGCTCGACCGGAGATTTGTTTACAAACGATTCCGCAGCTACTACTACAAGTAATAACCACTTAAAATATATTTATTTTAATATTTTTTATTATTTATATTTCAATCTGTGTAGTAATTAAGGTTAAAATAGAGAATTCCAATTCAAAGAGGTAAATTAGATTCATTTTGTTGCTTAAAAAAGAATAATGTTCATTTGTAATGCCATTATAGTTGCCTTATGGCTTTTTAATAAATGTATCTTCTAGTTGCTCAAAAACAGTCTTACATTTGAATAAATATTTAGATATGATCAAACACTAGATTTCTTTAAATGTGAAATTTTAAAATGTTAATAACTTATGCATCATATTAGGACTTAGTATCCTAATATTTTTAATGAATAGTGATACTTATATAAGCACACACAAGTGAATATTAATGAATGCGAGCACATTTAAATTCACCCAAGAAACGTTTAAAATAGTGCTAAAATAGTGCTAATACAAACTAATGTTTCCTTATTATGTACAGTAAGCTATATACTACATATAAATTGATACTAAATTAAGTTCAAAATAACATCCCCAAAATTGTGGTTTTGGTCTATACAGCTAATTTTGACCTTCATGACAACTGTGAGGGAGGTGAATTTTTTATAACTTCGTTTACATTATATAAAGTCCTTAAAGGGGGGGTGAAACACTCAGTTTCAGTCAGTGTCATGTCAATCTTGAGTACCTATAGAGTAGCATTGCATCCTGCATATCTCCGAAAAGTCTTTATTTTTTTTATAATTATATAAGAAAGATGCGCTGTTCCGAGTCTTTCCGAAAAAAGCCGAGCGGGTGGGGGCGTGTCGTGTGAGCGGAGCTAAATAATGACGTGTGCAGCAGCGCGCTGCAGTGAGGAAAGTGAGTCGCTCTGTGAGGAAAGTGAGTCGCTCTGTGAGGAAAGTGATTCGCTCAGTGAGGAAAGTGATTCGCCCGCCGCGTGAGGAAAGTGATTCGCTCTGTGAGGAAAGTGATTCGCTCAGTGAGGAAAGTGAGTCGCTCTGTGAGGAAAGTGATTCGCTCTGTGAGGAAAGTGATTCGCTCAGTGAGGAAAGTGATTCGCTCAGTGAGGAAAGTGATTCGCCCGCCGCGTGAGGAAAGTGAGTCGCTCTGTGAGGAAAGTGATTCGCTCAGTGAGGAAAGTGATTCGCCTGCCGCGTGAGGAAAGTGAGTCGCTCTGTGAGGAAAGTGATTCGCCCGTCGCGTGAGGAAAGTGCTAATACAGATCGACAGCCGGCCTATCAGTGGGTAAGTCAGTAGCTACTGGTTATATCACCTGTTTAGCATCCTACAAGCCAGCGCTTTGATGGGCGTAGCCTGTTGCTTTCGCTCTCTCCCTCGCTCTCTCTCACGCGCTTCCGGTAGAATTGTCCGTAAGGCCCATACAAGGAAATTCCGCCCCCGTTAACGTCAAAGGGGACGCATGATCTCAAAAAACTTGCCGAAACTTATGACTAACCGGAAGTAGTATTTTTGACAAAGAAATACTCCCATCAAACGTCCACCTTAACTTTTGAAACTTTGTCTATGTTTAGTATGGGATTCCAAGTCTTTAACAGTGTACAAAGATCAGTATGCATGAAACAGCATTTCACCCCCCCTTTAAAGTTCTGCATAAATAAGGGCGTGGTCACTTTGAATGACAGGTGGCTAGCCATTTATCCGCTGTCTGTTAGTCATCGCGTCACCTAAGCTCCGCCCACATCCCGTTTCTTTCCCCATTTTCTGTAATCCGGGCGTGACGCGTAATACCAAGATGGCAACGGCCAGCTTCAAAACTGCTCTTCAGAATCCTATGGGTGACGTCACGGACACTACATCCATATTTTTTACAGTCTATGCATGTGGGGCATATTGTACCAATAGATATGTATCTTTATACCACTGTGCCAGTTATGTGCTATTCACTTTCACACAGTACCTAAAATACATTACGTTGCACACTTCATTCAACAGTCCTGCAAGGATGACAGAAAATTTACTTGCATTTGCTGTCCTGTGGCAAAACACGAGCAGAGTTGCGTTTTAGACCAAACATAGGCTAATGGTTGACCGAGTGCGACCTGGACGCATCAGTGATTGTTGAGATATTTTGCTAAATAAAATGCTAAATAAATCCTGCCAAAAGAATTGTGTGATAACTTTATGATGTCTGTATCATTTCAGTGAGCGTTTATGAGGTTTTACGTATGCGCAGTAAGTTGAATTTGGTGTTTACTGACGTTTCAGTGTGGATGAGAAACTTGGAAAATGTTAGTGTTGATGGAGAGCGTTTTGAAACGAAAACTTTCAAATCTATCGGGATTAATGTAAACAGTCTAAAATCCCCAGCACTAAAAAAGACTGACAGACTGTCTGAAACGAACACAGACAAGCGGAGTGAAAGAAACGGTGAAAAGTCCCAGTGCTGTTGGATGTAAATCAGGACTCTTGGAGGACCAAAGCTAAATAATGCATAATACACTTTTAACTTAAAATAAATTATTTTAAACTCACTTTTCTGACTTCTGCTGAGTGTTTGACATCTTGAATCTTCTTGATTCTGTCCTGGATCATCTGCTGCACGTCTTTCTGGGTCTTCATCAGTTCAGTCTATAGACAGAGAACAACACACACACACACATTTATCATAACAGAGATTTACTGCCTTCTGAGGAAACACAATTCTTTTCATAGTAAGCTTTTGTTATATAAAATTAAATTAAATGTGTTTATTCTTGTGTTGAGCCCTTAAACGCCCAATAAAATTAGCTTTAACAGTAACTTCTACCTTCTTCTGTTCACTCTCCTCTTCTAAAGGAACAGTGTTGTGGTTCTTGTGTTCTCCGTCAGTGCAGGACAGACACACACCCGTCTGATCATCTCTACAGAACAGCTCCAGAGGTCTCTCATGTTTCTGACAGATATAGTCCTCCAGATTCCTCACAGGATTGATCAGTTTGTGTTTCTTTAAACCTGCCACTCTCAAATGAGGCTCCAGGTGAGTTTCACAGTAAGAGCTCTGACACACCAGACACGACTTCAAGGCTTTCAGCTTTCTGTCCACACAGACGTCACACACAACTTCAAGTTTTTTCAGAACTTTAGGTTTTTTCTCAGGAATTTTCTTTTTATAGTGATCTATGAGCTCTCTGAGTGTGTTATTAATCTTGAGATCAGGTCTGTGCTTGAATGTTTTTTTACAATAAGGACATTTGCAGGTCTGTCTAAGTTCCCAGCACTTATTCAGACAGGTCTTGCAGAAGTTGTGTCCACATGGAGTGCTGACTGGATCAGTGAACACGTCCCGGCATATAGAGCACTGAAGATCCTCAGTCAGTCGATCGCTGTAGGAAGACATCGCTGGAGAGAGAAATGATGAAGATAAATCACCTACTGTACTAGTCTCAAATTTGAAAACCATGAATTTAAGTTTATCGTGATCTTAAAGACATTTTGTTTGAAGGGCTTCTAGAGATCATGTGTAAGCTGGTCATTACTGCAAAATGAACCCAAGCAATATGAAGTTGTACTGTACATTCCTGAGCTGTATTTTGAATATCACCACATGAGAAGAGTGAACATCATTCATGTGCTAATTCATTCTTTTCTGGGTTATTGACTTACATTGAGGTATATCCTTAATACTCGTTTACCCTGTTTTTTTCTCTCAATTTTGTTGATTTTGGTAAAGATTCTGCCATTGTTTTTTCCATCAGGCCTTTGCAAGAAATTTTTATACAATTGTGTATTTCACAATGTAAATTATGACCAAAATATTAATTAAACAGATCTAAGCATTTGCTCCTTGTAGTACTGTATTTGGTCTACACACTGTATTTGGTCAGATTTAAATGAAATCTTACCTCAAAAGTCAGATTTGTAGTTACTTCATATTCTCTAGTGGCCATTTAATCAATATTCATATTAAAGTGTTAAAATCTCATTGATAGTGAGGGAAACACAACCACTCCTCAGTGAAAGATTAACAAACTCTGAACTATGACCTTCTGTTTAGATCAGAAACATCATGTACAAAGTCATATAATTACCCACAAATATATATCTCCACAAAATAAACAGATATTGTGTGACCAAGTCCAGTGTGTATGAAATGTGTAGTTTTAATCTAAATGTGATTTTCAGGTGTAGTTTATGAGTCGTTTATTTCCTGTTTCTTCTTTATGTCAAGGGACAAAATGACAGAAACGCCAAACTTTGCTTGAAGCTCAATCAAACAACATAATTTGAATACTATTCTGAAACCATTTCAGTGCAGTAAACAACTAAAGTAGTTAAGAATTTGACATGATTAAACCTGTTCTGTTCAACATATCCTAGTTGACATAAACTAAACCAGATCACTTCCATTAGAAACCTGTTCAGCTCAATCTCTCTCTTATTTCTATCATTACCTGTGAGGGTCAGATGTGTCCACAAGACTCTTTGAACGGATCAATATTCTGTTGTTTGAAGAGGTTGATAATTTCAGGTGTCCGTATTGCTGAGTTTCACTTTCTCTGAATCTCTTTCTGAACTGCAGTGATGTCTGTAAAATTACCGTAGAGGCAGTTTCTTCGGATGAACAACACGTTTATTAACAACCAGCAACCACTATAACTTTGACATAATATAGGGAATGCACGTGACGTCACCGTCAGCTGGACTGACTGCGGTTACGCCCCGTTGAGGGGCATAAATACTGAGAGGCAGCTTTGGTTTACAGTGAGAATGCCGCGAAAAAAACGATACACCCATCGATACACCCCTCGCTGCAGCCTGTAGCACGATGACGTAGCTGGATCAGATCCAATATACGTAGCCTACTGGATGTGGGATGCATAATGCTATACGCTGGTCTAGTGACATGTATGATGAATATTGTATATGATGTTCTAACCTGTGTAGTAGTAGCCTACTGATAAATAGTAATAATAAGTAATTATTGATGAATAAGATATATTTCATAAATGTGATATTATAGCCTATCGTAGTTAAGTTAACCTAGTTTCTCTCTACATACATGCAAAACAGTTACAATTTTAATACAGGCTATTCTCTGGTCATATTTGCTAGGGCTGTGCGATATTGAAGAAAAATGCGATATTCGATATCTTGTTTAATAATGCGATATTCGATATGTGACACGATATTGCAATTAGTGTGTAAAATCTATTTTGATTATATTAAAAATATATATTTAACAACTGAAATTGAAACCATTTGTGTGTCACATTCTTTCTGGGAAAAAGCACTACAACTTCTGAAAGTGAGCTGTGTTATAGCCAATATTTGTGTCACACATTGTTTACGTTTTGGTGCGTGTGTCAAACAGTGCAAGACTGCAAGTTATTGTTTTTCGCAAATTATTGCGTTTAATAACTCTTTTTATTACAAAAGAGTTAAATACTCTCTGTGAAATACTTGATTCTGATTGGTCAATCGCGCATTCCAGCGGTATATTATTTCCAGATAACAACAAGCTCATACGGGTACTACGAGTTATCTTGACCGGTACTACTTCTATGCTTAGCGCTGGCGCCATCTTGTGGCTTAAACAAACAGCCGTGGGTTACAATGGAAGACTTCAAGGCAGGATTCCTTTATAACGTTTTTAATATAGATATTTTTCTTACACAAACGCATCGATTCGAATCAGAAGGCTCTAACCCATCGGAGTCGTGTGGAGCACGTTATTTGACGGACAGCTGCATTTTTTATGGACTTCAAACACAACTACAACTGCTGCTTGGATTAACGTTAGCCTGGGCTTTTTAAATATAACTCCGATTGTATTTGTCTGAAAGAAGAATGTCATACATATGATAACTTGAGGGTGAGTAAATCATAGGCTTGGTTTCATTTTTGGGTGAACTAACGTTAACCCTTTCAGCATTTATTTTCAACATTTAGCAAGGGCATATGGCAAATCTTCAGCAATAGATAAAGGCTTAAAGCAGGTTGGAACTGTTTTTCTTCGCGGAAGCTTTGCGTAAGCGATAATACAATATTTAATCTCAAGACAATATTTTGTGTCTAATAATTATTTATTTGAGACTAGTAGCCGTGTAATCAGCGGGATAATGTACACCCAGCCGGTTGTTATCGCAGAATAAACCCCTTCAGAGTGTTATTCTGCGATAACAACCTGCTGGGTGTACATTATCCCTTACTTAACGTCAAGCAAGTCACATAAGTAACAGTAATGTGCCCGGTCTATTCTCTGCCTTATGTGTGACCTAAAACGTACACTTTTCACAATGTTGAAGTAGCCAATCATTCAGATATTGCAGCCTCAGCAGGGCCTCGAGCAAAGTAAAGTGACAGCTGACGATGTAAAAAGCCAATAGTTAAAGGGTTAGTTCACCCAAAAATTAAAATGATTTAATGAATTACTCACCCTCATGTTGTTGGACATCCGTAAGACCTTTGTTCATCATTCGAACACAAATGAAGATATTTTTGTTGAAAGCTGATGACTGAGAAAGGCTTCAGAAAGGCCTCCATTGGCATTCAGTACATTCCCACTCACAAGACCCATAAAGGCACTAAAAACATTGATAGTCCATGTCCATCTCACTACAGTGGCTGTACAATAATTTTACAATGCGACGAAAATAGTTATTGTGCGCACAAAAATCCAAATAATGACTTTATCCACAAAGTTATTGACGTAAACTCGACGCATGCGTGAAAATATGACGCAGCTCCGCCGTTCAATACATGACCAGGAAGAGTAGGAGCACCACTATCGAGTTCACGTCCGAGACCTACACGGAAGACAATAACTTGGTGGATAAAATCATTATTTAGATTTTCTTTGCACACAAAAACTATTTTTGACGCTTCATAAAATTATTGTACAGCCACTGTAGTGAGATGGACTTTGTATCGATGTTTTTAGTGCCTTTATGGGTCTGTGAGTGGGATTGTACTGAATGCCAATGGAGGCCTTTCTGGAGCCTTTCTCAGCCATCAGCTTTCAACTAAAATATCTTCATTTGTGTTCTGAAGATGAACGAAGGTCTTACGGGGGTCCAACGAATAATTTTCATTTTTGGGTGAACTAACGCTTTAAAGTTTGTTTTTGTCCTTATTTTTGTCATGAATTGGCTTTTTTTTAAAAAAATGTATACTGTTGTCTGAGGTCACCTAATAACATTCATCTGGTTTTTACATCGAAAAAAATTAAAACTAATAAGTAATAGGCTATTTTCTACACTGGTTTTGAGACTCTCTTCTAAATAAGTAGAGGTAACTGCAGGCTGGAGCAATGGGTGTGTCATAAGGTCAGAAAGGAATGGGGCGTGCGTAAGGTCTTTTCAATTGGACGCGAAAAGCTTTCTGATCCGCATAAAAGCGAGTCATAAACTTAATCACTTTAATTACACAAATAATTATACAAGACAAAATACATTCCTTTCACTGTAAAAAAAAACAATAATGATATTGAGAATACATTCATATGTTCGAAACCTTCTGTATGACGTGGGTTACGTGACGTCATCACCACTGCGACCGTTTTAGGATCAATCATTAAAAAACATTCATACTGTTTGGGATAAATGCACTTTTTGTAAAACATCACTTGAAGATATTAAACATTTATTTTTGTTTTGCCCTTTTTCTATTTCATTTTGGACTGACTTTAAAATAGATATTCCTAAAATAGAAATTTCTAGTATTAGAATTTAGAACCTCATGACATTTTACTTTGTTTCCAAAACCCAAATTTTTCTGAAAAACTAAGTTATATAATTAAATTATTTTGACGAAGTTTTATATGCATGACACAAATAAAATAAAATCTCCTATATTACCTTTTATAAGATCTCACAGTTTGAAACCCTTTCAAACATGCAAAAAGTATTCTAACCTTGATTCATAAACTTTTAGTTGTTCATGTTATACTTTTTATTGTTATTGTCTGATTTACACATTTTAAGCTGTATTTACAATGCTTTGTATTCATCGTTTTTTATTGCATTATACTTGAAATGTCTGTAGTTGAACTAAATAATACAAAACAAAATAATTAAAAAACGAATTATTATTTTAAGGATAAAAATGTCTCCTGACACTATTAAAGTCATACTACTGGTAATTTTGTACTTTCATTTAAAGTAGCCTACATACAAACTAAAAGTAATGTTATTTTTATAATAATGGTACAGCAAATGTTTTTGCTGTAAGCATATATATATATATATATATATATATATATATATATATATATATATATATGTATACATGTTTGATCAAACACTCACCATATAATTATAAAATGAAGTAAAACCGGTTAAATAAACCTTCTTTTAAGTGACATTAATCAATTAAGCAAAACAAACACCATTTTATCCAAATTTATTATTTTTATCCATTTATTATTTACAAAAATGTTTTAAACGTCAGTTGAATTTCTCATCAAAGGCTTGTGTTCATGAGTCAAAACTCATTCCTTCACTGATTCATACTATAGTAACTATGGTTACTGCTGAATGGTCAACAGTTGCCAGGAGGAAGCTCCTTTGACCAATGAGAAACCTCTTCCCCATGCCCCTACCTCTTGCCACGCCCATTACTCCAAGCTGCAGCTACTACTGTCTCCTTCTAAACGCTGGGTTTTGATGGGCGCAGCACTGGAGACTTGAAAGTAACGTCCACGGTTAGGATTGGTTAATATTTTCATATTTAATGAGCTTAAGACCCCCATCTCAGTTCAGTTCACATGAGGGAGGGATTGATTTGAATAGTTAAAAGACATCGACATAGCTAAAAATGTTTACCATGATGCTGTATTATTCTACTTGTTCTAATTTTATTATGTAGTAGGCTAACTTGCAATATTTTTTTTTTGCGTAAGACAGTTAAATGTCACTCAGCGCGGTATAGCACCAGCTGAAATGGGTACATTTAAATTCTGATTTTGGCTGCCTTTGAAACCAAAGATATTAGACTACGTAAGAAGTTCAAGTAAATAGGCTACACTAGAAATCCGCACTCATTGAAAAACAAACGAAAGTCACTTTAAATGAACACTTTTATTCAAAACAATACTCAATGCCTGACCCCACTCCACATCTCCAGACATGCGCATCTTATATAACCTATCTTCCTATCTACGCATCTTTTAAAAAAATAATCAACATATTAAATAAAAATATATATTATAGGCAAAATTTTAAACAAAGCCTAATTAAATACGCTTTCTTTAACCCGTGGCCGACAAAGTCACCGGCGCATTCTGATGGACATTGTCCTTAATGGCAGCGGATAATAACTAATAAAATAACATTTTTAGCCATACAGATACTCTGACCTAAAGGATTATTAGGAACACCATACTAATACTGTGTTTGACCCCCTTTCGCCTTCAGAACTGCCTTAATTCTATGTGACATTGATTCAATAAGGTTCTGAAAGCATTCTTTAGAAATGTTGGCCCATATTGATAGGATAGCATCTTGCAGTTGATGGAGATTTGTGGGATGCACATCCAGGGCACGAAGCTCCAAAGATCTTGTGTTGAGATCTGGTGACTGTGGGAGACATTTTAGTACAGTGAACTTATTGTCATGTTCAAGAAACCGATTTGAAATTATTCAAGCTTTGTGACATGGTGCATTATCCTGCTGGAAGTAGCCATCAGAGGATGGGTACATGGTGGTCATAAAGGGATGGACATGGTCAGAAACAATGCTCAGGTAGGCCGTGGCATTTAAACGATGCCCAACTGGCACTATGGGGCCTAAAGTGTGCCAAGAAAACATCCCCACCACCAGCCTGCACAGTTGTAACAAGGCATGATGGATCCATGATCTCACTCTGTTTACACCAAATTCTGACTCTACCATCTGAATGTCTCAACAGAAATCGAGACTCGTCAGGCCAGGCAACATTTTTCCAGTCTTCAACTGTCCAATTTTGGTGAGCTTGTGCAAATTGTAGCCTCTTTTTCCTATTTGTAGTGGAGATGAGTGGTACCCGGTGGGTTCTTCTGCTGTTGTAGCCCATCTGCCTCAAGGTTGAGCGTGTTGTGGCTTCACAAATGCTTTCCCACATACCTTGGTTTGTAACGAGTGGTTATTTCAGTCAAAGTTGCTCTTCTATCAGCTTGAATCCGTCGGCCCATTCACCTCTGACCTCTAGCATCAACAAGGCATTTTCGCCCACTGGACTGCCGCATACTGGATGTTTTTCCTCTTTTCACACCTTTTTTGTACCACTAGAAATGGTTGTGCGTGAAATTACCCAGTAACTGAGCAGATTGTGAAATACTCAGACCGGCCCGTCTGGCACCAACAACCATGCCACAGGTGCGTCAATCCTCTGTGCAGGCATTGTGAAAATAAGAGATTCATTGTATACCAGCTTCACTGTGGAACTTTGTGAGATTGCTTTTAGTGATTATAAAGGGATACAACTTTTTTTTCCCATTCTTGACAAGCGGCCACGCTTCAGTACTCTGACCCATCGGCATATACATGTGGGATTCACTCAAAAAATGTGATGAGAAATTAAATGTGAGCCCGGCTGTGGTAGCGTATTCTGGCGGGAAATTGACGTCGATGCATACCCTCTATTGACCTTACCCCACGCGTCCTCCTTAGACACACCCTGTTGCATCTTGTCACCCAGAATTAAAGCAACTGTGTAACAGTACACAATATCACATCTCATGAATAGTTGGTACTGATATTTTTTTCAGGAGCAGCTTCTTAGCAAAACCTGCTTTATACTTACCCTCGTTAATAAAGCAGTCTGGTGAGAAATTATTCGCGGTTCGCGCAAACATGAAAGGATTGACGTTGATCAGGGGGAATATTCACTTCGAAAATAAAACTCAGCCACTGCGTCTTCAGCGGTTCAGATTTAGGAACATCAAAATGACTGCTGTGTTCGTTATTACACCCAAGAACAGAACCTGCAATCTATTCTGCTCAAGCATTTTAACAACGGACTATAATGAAAGCTCGCTCAGGGTGGGTCAGTGTTGAAACGCTGCTGTCAATTAACCATCGTGGCTGGTGCGTCCGAGTGTGTGGCGTCACAAGGTTGAAAAGCTTTAATTGAAACAGGTGAAACATATAAGGAGATTAAAAGGCCTATGAAAAAAAACTACTGGATGGATTTTTATCATTATAGGATGGTTGTGTACAGGCACTGCCAACACACATTTCCATACAATCAACTTTACCAAAAAAGTGCATGTACCATTATATGACCCCTTTAACTCATAAACATCTCAATATCCTGAATTAGAGCAATGTCACATCTACTGTTGTAATAACGGAACAGACATATATTTTCGGGAAAACTGCACCCCTTTAATTATCTAGTTATTGTGCATACAGCTTCCTGGTTCTTTACAGGTCAAGCCTGACAAGCTAGGTTTACTGACTCGACCAGACCTTGTAAGTATCAGTCCACGCTCTCTGGGAATTTGTCCCTGCATGTTTGGGTCGGTACAGTCTCAGTTGTATCACTAGGTGTAGGCTAAATGTCAACAGTATCTTTTGTTTGTGGTGAATGTGTGTGTGTACAGTTTTGTTGTCAGTGTTGGTGTTGTCACTGCTTGAAGATGACACATTTGAAGATTTTGCAATCTGCACAGCCCTTTTAATGTGAACGTTACCCTGAGGATGGTGAGGACTTGATGGAATGTGTTTGAAATCCAGTCGCTTAACTAGTTCCTGAAACTCTCTGCTGGAGATACGAGGACCATTGTCACTCACCACATCATTTGGAATCCCGAATCTGCCAAAGATAGCCTTCAGCTTTTGTGTGACATGAGATGTCGTTGTGGAAGGTAAGTGAAGTATCTCCAGAAATCTGGAATAGTCATCAGACACCATTCAATAATTCTGTCCACGATGTTCACAAAGATCAGCTGTAATCCTTTTCCAGGGCCTTTCTGGGAGTGGAGATCAGGGGCTCTTTCTGCTGTGTTTTTCTTAACTCACAGCATATCTGACATAATAGCACTTTGTTATTTATGTCAGCCGAAATTCCTGGCTACCACACTAACTCCTGTGCTCTCTCTCTCTAGACTTTGTAAGGCCCAGGTGAACTTTGTGAATCTTTTCTCATTGTTCTCATTGCCCTTGGCACAACGATTCTCCTTCCCTTGATCACACATCCCTCATGCTCTGAGAGCTCTGCTTTTGTAGCTGTGTATTCTCTGGCTGCTACCATAACTTGGATCCTGTGTTGTGGCCATCCAGCTCTGATCAGCTTGATTATGGCTTGCAATTCACCATCTGTTGTAGTGGGATGTCTGATACAGTCCATGTTATGGGATGTCACACTGATACCTGATACCTGCATCGACATATCGCTAGTGTAGCCGTACAAAATTAAACCACAACAAAATCGCCACAACACAATGGAAATGCTCTCGACCACGAGGTGGCTCTCGGAGTGCGGTAAAGTTAGTAATGGCAAGGAAAACTAACTTTACCGCACTCTGAGAGCCCCCTCGTGGTCGGGAGCATTTCCGTTGTGTGGTGGCGATTTCATTGTGTTGTGGCTTGTTTCCATTGTTTTGTGGCATTTTCATTGTGTTGTGGCAAGGTCGTTGTGTTGTAGCTCATTTCCGTTGTGTTGTGGCGTTTCAGTTGTGTTGTGGAGATTTCATTGTGTTGTGGCTTGTTTCCATTGTGTTGTGGAGATTTCATTGTGTTGTTGCAAGTTCGTTGTGTTGTGGCTCGTTTCCGTTGTGTTGTGGCATTTCAGTTGTGTTGTGGAGATTTCATTGTGTTGTGGCTTGTTTCAGTTTTGTGTTGTTGATTGTTTCCGTTGTGTTGTGGCGTTTTCGTTGTGTTGTGGCAATTTTGTTGTGTTGTGGCTCGTTTCGGTGCGGTTAAAGTTAGTTGGCGGGGTTTGTTGTAAAAACTTGGCAACTCTGTCTGCACGCAAGCTGAAATCAGGCTGTAATACACGATCTTTGCCGGTGTTGTAAAAAAATACAATAATTTAATGATACACAGAGTACTTACCCAACATTATCATCATTTCTGAGAGAAATTGTGGTGGTGAGTGCATATACAAACAAGCTCTCCGTTTAGGATTTGAACAAATATAATCCAAGCCCCTTTGATGACGTGATGATTACGTTACTGTTGATCATCTGTCCATCATTGTCTAAAGCCCACCCTGATGATTTCATTGGTCCGAACAGTTTCTGTTCGGGGATAATTACTCCTCTATGGAGCAAGGCCAGACCGAACTGCCTGACCTAAAAAGTCCCAGCACTTATTCAGACAGGTCTTGCAGAAGTTGCGTCCACATGGAGTGCTGACTGGATCAGTGAACATGTCCAGATAGAGCATATAGTGACAGTGTTGAGAGAATATCTAGAATGTGCAGAACTTGAATCTAGTTAGGGTTAGATAGCTAAACTTTCAAGTGACTAAAATAAGCCAAGGCTGGCCCGTGTGGTTCGATCAAACTGACGAGCTACTGTAGCTCAAATTCCTTAAGAAGTTAAAGGAACTGTCTGTAAGAAATGTATTTCAATTATTCATAAAATGGCTGTGATATGTCACAAGACATTAAGAAATTATGTTAATTTCAAATACTTATATCACCTACAAAAGTAGTCTGGCCAGGATATTCTCATTTAAAAGTTGTTGTTCAGCCCTCAACTGATGTTGATGTTGACATGTTGTGTTTTGGCCTGAAGCTCCGCCCTCCACCTATCTACCAATCACAAAGTCAGTAGTGTTTCTGCATCCGGGTTGCCAGATCTGCTCTAGTTACCACAGCTGCAGCTACAAACGTTCCTGCTGATCCTGCAGCATATCTGGCAACCTCGTGTCCGGGGGGAGGGGGAAAGAGATACACCACTCTACACTCGTAGAAGGAAAGGTTCTATATAGTACCTTAAAAGCGCTACATATTTGGAACCCCCTAAAAGGTTCTATATAGAACCCTTTTTAACTGCCAAAAGGGTTATTTCTTGTCATTATAGAACATTTTTAGCATAAAAGGTTATTTGGAGTTGAGTACACTTCATTAGGTTCATTAGGGTTCTATATAGAACTATATATAGGGTTCTTTACTCAACTTCAAATAACCTTTTATGCTAAAAAGGTTCTATAATGACAAGAAAGAACCCTTTTGATTCTATATAGAACCTTTTTGGGGTTCCAAATACGTAGCACTTTTAAGGTTCTATATAGAACCTTATCTTCGAAGAGTGTACAGTAATTTTAAAGTGATTGCAGTACCGGTTTTGGCCACAATCTTACATACACTTCCTTTAAAGGGGTGATGAATTGAGAAATCAACTTTCCCTTGAGCTTTTGATAAATAAAATGTCATGATAATATAAGATTATCCTGTAAATTTCAGAGCTGAAATCTTCCTTTTTAATGAAAGAAAAGCTTTTATAGACCCCAGGCAAAAATGTCTAGTTCAGTAGCCCCGCCCACTGACTCATGGAGCTGATCAGCTCGCTGGCTAGCAGCAATAAACATGTGGATGATAGCAAGATATTGTGGAAGAACACAGTAGCTGCATAAGCTTCCTTCGGATCATAATATTAGGAATATGTGATACTTATTTATTTTAAATGAAGTTCCAGCTCACGTGGGGAAGAACATTTGTGTGTTCGCTTCATTTCACTGCGGAATCGTCTGGAAACAAGTCTCAAGGGCTGGATTTGCAGACACAATGTTGTGTTTCTATATTGGATCCGACAGGAATGGTGCAACAAACTTATGTGAGTAAAACGTCTTCTTTATATGTAATAGTCATGGGGCTGTAGCAGACGAAAACGTACGCTCGTCGGCAAAAATATTATTTCTTGATCTGGGCGCGCACGTGTGTGTGTGTGAGCACGTGGTATGCGCTTATAATATCGACCGATCGTGCGGGTGCGGGCCATGCCGACAATCACGGGTGGATGAGAAATAAATCATTGCGTTTGTTTGATAAAGACTAGTTGCAGTTGCTGCTTTCAAAATAAACTTTCCCTCATTTTGAACTGAACTGACAGGGGCATAGATATGACAGCGGAGCTGAAGCAAATCTTCTCCAATCCTAGCCGTGGGCGTTTACTTCCAAGTCTCCAGTGTGTCACGCCCATCAAAACCCAGCGTTCAGGAGAGAGCCTCAAAACCAGTGTGAAAATAGCCTATTACTTATTAGTTATGATGTTTTTTTAATGTAAAAACCACACAAACGTCATTAGTTTACCTGAGACAACAGTATAAAAAAAGAAAAAAAGCCAGTTCATGACACCTTTAATGCTGGTTCTGATAGAAAGGTGTCAGAATACACAGTGCATCAGTTGGCTGCATATGGGCTGCATAGCTGCAGACCAGTCAGGGTGCCCATGCTGACCCCTGTGCACAAAAAGTGTCAACATTGAGCATGTGAGCATCAGAACTGGACCACGGAGCAATGGAAGACAGTAGCCTGGGGCCTCATTTTCTGGGCCCTGGATTTTGAAGTTTCATAGTGTTAAATGTGGGATTCATGCAGTTCTGTAATAAATAGCTGATGTATTATAGTAATATCACAGAACATTTTGTAAAATACATTTTAAAATACATAAAAACAGCCTTGATACAAATTATCAAAGTTATCATTCTTTATTTTGATATCAAATAAATTACAGCCCATTACACTTTGTCAGGTGGCAATGGGAAAAAAATGCAATTATGCATTTTTTTTGTTGCAATTATAGAGATTAGAAATTACAGACTTTAACAATGAAAAACAAATGTTGAAAAACAAAACACCCATAACAAAACATGTTTTAAATTTGTTATCATATTAGGCACATTCATTTATTGTATTTGACAGGTGTGATGATCAGAGGAGTTGAGTTTTTACCTCCATTGTTTGGATATGGGCTAAAAAATGGATAGAGTTTCCCAGTGAAAGACTGAGCAGTGAAAGAGTAGATATGAGAGCTGGACTCCACATCATAAAAGGAGACCAGACCCTCCTCATAATCCACAAACACACCGACCCGCTGCGGCTTCACTCTCAGACACAGAGAGATGAGTGGATCAGTACAGGCGTCATATTCATTCCCATTCCTCAGTCGCACAATCCAGTATCCATCACTGGGTCTCAGTGCGATCAAACCCTTCCTGTTAACAGATTCTCTGGCCACTCCTAAAGTCCAGCCAGTCTTTCCCTTCACCTGCACCTCAAAATAAAATCTCCCTGAGGAGAATCCCTCCTTTCCCAGGACAAGTATACATGTATCAAATCTCTCTGGTTTGTCTGGGAGTTTCTGCTCAATGTCTCCACATCTCACTTGTTTTCCATTAAAAGACAGGATGAGTTTAGGATGAGCTGTGTCAGGATCCAGAGTCACATCCACTGAGAAAACAGAATATGAATCATAACACAGGCATTTTGTGATGATGTTCCTAATACACACACACACACACACACACACACACACACACATGTTGGTCTATGTGGTTTACAGGGACTCTCCATAGGCGTAATGGTTTTTATACTGTACAAACCGTATTTCCTATCCCCTTACACTGCCCCTGCCCCTAAACCTACCCATCACAGGAAACATTCTGCATTTTTACTTTCTCAAAAAAACATAATTTAGTATGTTTTTAAGGCCATTTGAATTATGAGGACATTTGATATGTCCTCATAAACCACATTTATAGTGTAATACCAGTGTAATACCCATGTAGTTATACAAATTTGTGTCCTCATTAACCACATAAACAGGCTCACACACACACACACACACACACACACACACACACACACACACACACACACACACACACACACACACACACACACTGTACCTGCATACTGCTGCATCCTCTTCAGATCTGTAGAGACTAATGACAATAAAACATCATCAGATCTTTGACATGTTTATGTGTGGAATTACAGACAAGCTTTCAGATTATATTTAAAGAATAACAACATTGTGATGACCCACAGGGTAACTGAAAGAGACATTCAAATATCTTTAAATGTGTGATCAATGGGGATGTTAGGATCATGCCTTTGTGTGTCTAATGTATCATCTTCTAATTGGTTGGTCTGGTCACGTGTCCATAGTTATCATCGGTTCATTGTCTTGTCATGTGGTTGAGTTCTTGTTGTTCTTTGGTTGTCAAGTTCATGTGTTCTTCTAGTCTCTCTATATATAGTCCTTGTGTTTTCTTTATAGTTTGTTTTATATTGTCCCTGTATGTTTGTCGGTGAGTGTCATGTCATGTTTTTGTTCAAGCCAAGCCTATGTTTATTGTATTTATATTCATGGTTTGGATTTAATAAATACTGTACTTGGGTTCAACTACAACTCACCTCAGTGGATCCGTAACAATATCTGGTGTCTGAATAATTTGTGGTTTGACTGTATATGTATCTGTGTGGTGTATTTGCTATTGTCGTACCAGTGTGTGTGAGTTTCTCCTGTAGAGTGTCCTGCAGTTGAGTCAGAGCTCTCCTCAGAGTCTCCAGACTCTCATCAGTCTTCACACTGATCTCAGACCAGTTCCTGGTGTTTCTAGAGCTGCCCCGGGATGAGTAAATCTACAGCAGGAGAGAGGAGAAATCCTTCAGCATGGGGAGTGTTATGGTGTCATATACTGCATTATCATTGATCAGAGAGATGTTGACTGACCTGTAGGAGGTGGAGGTGATCTTCAGTGTGTGAGAGCTGCTCCAGCTCAGTGTTTCTCATCTTTAGCTCAGTGATCTCCTGCTCCAGCTCTTCAATGAGCTCTTCCTCCTGTTTCTCCAAAGCTTTCTGCTGCTCCTTCATCATCTCCAGCAGTTCAGTCTGACATCTCTCAATGGAGCGGATGAGATCAGTGAAGAGCTCAACACGGGCTGCTTTCTCCTTCTCTGAGTTTCTCTGCTCAACCAGGACAATCAACCAATGATTAGAGGTGTTTGATAAGTCAAGAATCAGTGTTACTATTGCTCATACTTCAGTGTTTTCAGAGATTTTTCATAACTGCAATGCTTAAGTGATCAGGCATTCACAGCTGTGTCGATATTCAGACCAATAGTTTGATTGTGATATTGTGTATATACAACAATTTAATAAAGAAGTTACTACAAAACTGACATTTTAGACTAATCAGTCAGTTACCTAGTCTGTATTTGCTCTGACCACCAAAAACCAAAAAACCCAAACAATACAAACAGTGAAAAGTCCCAGTGCTATTAATAGAACTGTAAATCAGGACTCTTAGAAGAAATGAAACTAAATGATGAGTTAAACTATATTTAAATTATTTTAATTGCATTATCTTAAACTCACTTTTCTGACTTCTGCTGAGCGTTTGAAGTCTTGAATCTTCTTGATTCTGTCCTGGATCATCTGCTGCACATCTTTTTGTTTCTTTATCAGTTCAGTCTATAGAAAGAGTAATGTTTTTATAATTAATTAATTTCTATTAAAGAGCACAAGTCCTCATAATATGAGCCCTTTAAAACAGGGCTAAAACATTATTAAAAGTTTTGTTAATAACTTCTACCTTCTTCTCTTCACTCTCCTCTTCTACAGACACAGTTTTGTGGTTCTTGTGGTCTGTTACTCCACACATCAGACACACACACGTCTGATCATCTCTACAGAACAGCTCCAGAGGTCTCTCATGTTTCTGACAGATATAGTCCTCCAGATTCCTCACAGGATTGATCAGTTTGTGTTTCTTTAAACCTGCCACTCTCAAATGAGGCTCCAGGTGAGTTTCACAGTAAGAGCTCTGACACACCAGACACGACTTCAGGGCTTTCAGCTTTCTTTCCACACAGTAGTAACACACAACTTCAGATTTTATCAGAACTCCAGGTTTTTTCTCAGGACTTTTCTTTTTATAGTGATCTACAACTTCTCTGAGTGTGGTATTAATCTTGAGATCAGGTCTGTGCTTGAATGTTTCTTTACAATATGGACAGTTGCAGGTCTGGCTGTTGTCCCAGCACTTATTCAGACAGGTCTTGCAGAAGTTGTGTCCACACGGAGTGCTGACTGGATCAGTGAACACGTCCAGACATATAGAGCACTGAAGCTCCTCAGTCAGTGGACCGCTGGAGGAAGACATTACTGGAAAAAAAATCAAACACATTTGAAACAGACTTAAAGAGTGACTTCATTTTAAAAGATGAATACATAATTAAAATATTTAATAATACAAATAAATAAATAATGATTATTTTTAATATTATGTAAGAGATCATGTATAATCATTGGGTTGTTAATGCAAAATTAACCCAGAGAAGCTGATCAGTACCTTAAAGGGGGGGTGAAATGCTGTTTCATGCATACTGATCTTTTTACACTGTTAAAGACTTGGAATCCCATACTAAACATGGACAAAGTTTCAAAAGTTAAGGTGGACGTTTGATGGGAGTATTTCTTTGTCAAAAATACTACTTCCGGTTAGTCATAAGTTTCGGCAAGTTTTTTGCGATCATGCGTCCACGTGACGTTAATGGGGGCGGAATTTCCTTGTATGGGCCTTACGGACAATTCTACCGGAAGAGCGTGAGAGAGAGAGAGGGAGAGAGCGAAAGTAACAGGCTACGCCCATCAAAGCGCTGGCTCGTAGGCTGCGCTGCACAGGTGATGTGCACAATTAACAATGACATCAAAAAGTGCGTTTTTGGTTGCCAGACCAAGACAGTCCTGCACAGATTCCCCAAAAACCCCGCGGTAAGGCAACAGTGGATGTAATTTGCTTTTCCAGATCAGCAACTGAGTTGCGCGAATGTTTATATCTGTTCGCTGCATTTCGGTGCCGACTGTTTCATAAACAAGGCCCAGCTCGACGCCGGATTTTCCGATCGCCTAATGCTGAAGGATGGAGCAGTCCCAACGATAAAGGTCCCAACGTTAGAACCGCAGGCTGTGAGTAAGACTGCTTCAAATGTCTGTGTTTTTGCCTATGCCCATCAAGTAGCCCAAACATGATCACGTATAGTTAATTGATCAATGGAGCATGCGATGTGTAGTGCGTGTACATTTGATTAGCTGGCCACTATATGTGTAACTTTATGTTTGTGTATTGTAAAAGCACTCCAAACAACAATACACAAAGAGTGGGGAAATATGTTGAACTAAATAAGCACGCTTCTTCATTCAAATGCGCTACTATTCCGTGTCTTTCTATGTAAACACTAACTTAGCCTGCCGTGCAAAACCAGTCCGCTTACTAACGTTACAATTGTCTACACAAACCACGCGTAAACACACACACACACACACACGTGCACAACTGCACTTCCCACATGTACACCTTCAAAGACAAAAATACGACGATATAATTCAAGTATAAATATGTAAATAACACAAGCCGCTAAGCATATTATATAGTTAGTGTATAACTTGTAACTTACCACATACAGACGTCCTGCTCTAGTCGTTTTTGCTGCTGCTCCTGTTCAACTGCAGCCTCTGGGTCTGATTCCGGATCATAGATGTATGGCTGTATCTGATTAAAAGCCATATTTTTATTTTGAATAAAGTTTTTTCCCGCTGTTAGGGATGACACAGCTTTACGACGCACTCAACACAACAGCGGCGCGCACACGTCATTATTTAGCTCCGATCACACGATACGCCCCCACCCGCTCGGCTTTTTTCGGAAAGACTCGGAACAGCGCATCTTTCTTATATAATTATATATAAAAAAAAGACTTTTCGGAGATATGCAGGATGCAATGCTACTCTATAGGTACTCAAGATTGACATGACACTGACTGAAACTGAGTGTTTCACCCCCCCTTTAAGGTGAATCTCATTATCAAATCAATAAATACATTAATGAGAAATTTTGATTTGAGCTAAAATTGTTTTATTAATTTATTTGAAAACTATTTTAATATTTCCTTTAAAATAATTCATTAGAACATAGAAATCAACAACACAAACAATATTATGAATATTACAGAATTATTTTTTTTTTATTTGCATAACATATCTAGCTAAAATTAAAAGAAAACAGGAATAACTAGAAGTGTTTAAACATTTGTCTGCTGCTGGACATTTCTGAACTGGACATATTAAATATTATATAAAAGGAGTGAAAGCACTAGTTCATTTTTTTTAAGGTTATTGACTTACATGGATGCGTATCTGAAATACTCCGTCTCATGGTTTTTCTTGCTTTTGTTGATGTTGGTGAAGATTCTGCCATTGGTCTTTCCTACTTCAAACCTTTTAAAAAATAAATAATATGGATTAGTTAGGATAAATTAGATGAAGTCTTATCTTATGAGTCAGATTTAGTGTTACTTATTCTTCATACTTATATTTATAAACTTAAAGGGGTGGTAAAACACGATTTCCCTTTTCTAACTTTTGTGTGTAATGTTGCTGTTCGAGCATAAACAACATTTTCAAAGTTACAACGTTTAAAGTTTAAAGCAAAGGGAGATTTGCTTTTAAAGAAATCAATGTCTACGGACTACAGCAAACGGCCGGTTGGGAACTACAGCCTTTTCCTCCAGGGTTGCTGACATCACTAGCCAACAATATTTACATAAACCCCTCCTCCAAGAATATTAAATAAGGCCATTTTTTATTGCTCTAGAGAAGAGTTGTTGTGGTATAGGCTGGGGTGTTGTTGCCACAATGCCAACAAAACGCTGTTTTCATCCGGATTGCAGGTCCACTTTGTTCAGCCTTTCTAGGGACGGTGGAGTTAGGGATCAATGGTTACATTTTTTATTTTTAACTTGGTCCCTCATAATTATTACCCAAATCTCGCTCTCTGTGCTGCAAATTTTACGGAGGAAAGCTCACAATCTTCGCAAGTTCAATGTAGGATTCGCACAACGGCTTGCCCTGAAAGATGGAGCAGGTCCAACTTTAAAAAAGGGTCACAACCAAGCGGCAACCTCCCGCGATCTCTCTTGAAGCCAATACGGAAGTAATGTAAACTTCAATTCCTCAACTGGCCACTAGGGACAGGCTCCAGAAGGGAGCAGAATCTCATTGAGCCCCATGTTAAAATCCCCAACTTTACAGCAGAAAAAAATGATAAGTTTGAGGGGGGTGAATTTATTTATAACTCATTCGCTTACGTTATATAAAGTCTTTAAGTTCTGCATAATTAAGGGCGTGGCCAGTTTGATTGACAGGTGGATAGCCATTTATCCGCCGTCTATAGTCATTGCGTCACCTAAGCTCCGCTCACATCCCGCCTTTTTGCCCATTTTCTGTTATCCGGGAGTGACACGCGATGACTCGCTCGCAACATGGCAACGCCCAGCTCGACCCTACTTTAAGCTTCAGAGGGGCTTATCGGAATCCTATGGGTGACGTCACGGACACTATGTCCATATTTTTTTACAGTCTATGGTCACAACCTGTACGCATGATTTATTTTTCGTCTATGTGTTTTCCTGTAATAGTTTGTATTGTTAATTGAATGTTATAGCAAGGAAATAAATGAATGACAACGCTGTTTGTCTCTGCAAACCAGTTTGTTAAATGCTCATTCATACTTAACGTTATTCGACAAACACCTAACGTTACAATTGTTTTAAAATCTCAACAGCGGAATTGTAATTGTAATTAGTGTAAATTATTCTTTGATTAGAGCTTTTATGTTTATCTACATGCTTGTTTATTTACAAGCATGCTAAACATGGTTCTGTTTGATTTGGCTACTATAGTAAGGCCAATGTTTAGTTTTCTTTTTTGGTTAATAATTCTTGCGACAGATATTAGGCGTTATTCGTTCTAAAAATGTCAGAAAAACGTGCACTAGGCGGTTAGCGAATCACAACACAGCTGGGCCAGCTAACCAATCTTAGCCCATTGCGTATTTTTGAGGGACTGGCTTCATAGAACCCTGAAACCATCAGACCATTTTTACAAAGAGGGACAGAGCAGTGTAGAATAAAGGTAAAATATATGAAAAATAATGCATTTTTAAAAAAACGAAGAATGAACACATGTTACAGTGCACCCCACAAACTCAATCAGGCCTTCGAAAGAATGTTTTACCACCCCTTTAAAGCCAACATTGGATCATGATCATTTAATCAATATAGATTATTGGTTAAATCAAATGTAGAAATAATTGAGTTCAGTGCAGTAAACAACTGTAGATCAGTAGACTATATAACATGCTTAAACCTGGTTCTGTTCAATTTATTCCAGTTTGACATAAACCCACTAAACCAGATCACTTCCATTAGAAACCTGTTCAGATCAATCTCTCTTATATTTCTGTCATTACCTGTGAGGATCAGATGTGTCCACAAGACTCTTTGAACAGCTCAGTAAATATTCTGTTGTTTGAAGAGGTTGATCGATTCAGGCGTCTGTAATGTTGAGTTTCAGTTTCTCTGAATCTCTCACTAAACTACAGTGATGTCAGAGCTCCTCCCACACGTTTAAGTTTTAAATTTAAGAAGCAGTATTTTCAGAAGTCTCCAGTAGAGACCGCCATTTTCTCACAATGTCTGCTGGTAGTCGTTTCTGTTAGTAGCATGAAACAAATCTGTTATTTATATGATTAAACTACAGAGAACGATCAAAAAACACTCTTTGTAATGTTTAGATCTGTCAATCACACGTATGCCGTGCACACTTGTCCAAACTGCTGTTAAGCTTCTCAACAGAAGCTCTTACTGTATTCATATCATGTCATGTTTGCTGTTTGCTGCGGTGAAAGCGTTTTGAGTTCACTCGTGGTTATTCAGAGCTCTCAGATACAAACAAAATAAACTGGCACTCACAGTACAATAACAACACAGTGCAATAACACTTTCTCAGCAATCTTTCCCCAGCTCTCCGTTTCTCTCTGGACTGGCAATGCTGCAGCTTCTGCTTGCGCCCGGCCGCCCGCTAGGGATGGGTGTATCGATACTGATGTGAGCATCGAAAAGTATCGATACCTAAATAAAAATATCGATACTATGGTGTTTTTCCCCCAGTATTTTTATTTTTATTTATTACAAATAACAATACAAATAACCCATGTTACAGAAACGATTGATTTGGACAGACAAAATTACAGAAATCACTGAATTACTTATTGTGGCAATAGAGTAGGGGTAAGATGCATGGCATAAAGTTTTGAGGCAAATCGAGTATAGGTTCGAATCCGCCTTTTGCCACACTCGCTCTACTCCCTTTCCCCATCACATATCAGCTTGGAAAGGTATTTATTTTCAATAAAAAAAGAGAAAATATTAGAAATGGGGAAATAAAGTGTTTAACATGTGTTTAATAATAAGTTTCTTAATAAGTTTCTCGGTTAAGGGGTAGTCAAGGTAAACAGACGTGCTGAATTAGAGACGATAAAAGTGAGTGGGTCCAATATCATTGGTCTTAAAAAGTGGGTGGGTCTTGTCCCACCCACACACAATGGTTCTGACGCCCATGAATCTGGACCAAAATAACACAGTTGGATAGGCTATACTGCACCCCATCAGTAAGTTGGTTCTATACTGCCAGTGTTGGCGCAGTTGTGTAGCTTAGAGAAGATTAAGTCGTGATCACAACAAAACATCTTTTGTTATCTCGAGATCACAAGGAAATTAAGTCGTGATCACAAAACAAGACAGGAAAAAAATATTATCCATGGCCATTCGGGGCTTCCATTGTCCTGGATCATCTGCTGCACATCTTTCCAATTTTAGACACTTACAAAAGTGTTTGCTCCATCCATGCAATAAATGTACATCCTTGAATAAGCAGGGTTGTATTTCAAATGCGCACATATGACCCATTTTCCTAAAACTTCAGTATTTTATTTTATATAAATGAGCTATAATGTTGTACATGTATAAATAATGTATGTTTCAAGATCGATGCATATGCATCGTCAGGATTTGTAATCGATGCATCGAGAAAATGAGTGAATCGTTACAGCCCTAGTTACATGCCTAGCCGTTCTACATGGTCCTTATATTGCTGTAAGTGGCAGGTGTTCAATGAATGGTGTGATGGGCGGGGTCTCACTTCAGTCGCTGATATCTTGTGTTTCCTCCAAGACCTTATGGATAAGGGCAGGTTTTTTTCCACTATCAAGATCTGGCAGCTATCTCTGCTTGTCATGTGGGTTTTAAGTGCTCAGCGGTTGGGCAGCATTATCTAATCCGCAGATTTATGAAGGGTGCCTGACGCTCATTGCCAGTCATTAAGAGAACAATCCCTGATGAGTTTATGGCCATGAGCTTTGGTAAACTTGTGGAAATTGTAGCCTCTTTTTCCTATTTGTAGTGGAGATGAGTGGTACCCGGTGGGGTCTTCTGCTGTTGTAGCCCATCCGCCTCCAGGTTGTGTGTGTTGTGGCTTCACAAATGCTTTGCTGCATATACCTCAGTTGTAACGAGTGGTTATTTCAGTCAAAGTTGCTCTTCTATCAGCTTGAATCAGTTGGCCCATTCTCCTCTGACCTCTAGCATCAACAAGGCATTTTCTCCCACAGGACTGCCGCATACTGGATGTTTTTCCCTTTTCACACCATTCTTTGTAATCCCTAGAAATGGCTGTGTGTGAAAATCCCAGCAACTGAGCAGATTGTGAAATACTCAGTCAGACCAGCCCGTCTGGCACCAACAGCCATGCCACGCTCAAAATAGGTTAAATCACCTTTCTCTCCCATTCTGACATTCAGTTTGATTAGATTTTTATGGTTGTAAAAATAATGTTGATTTGACGTACAACTCAAAACTTGTTGATATTTCTATGTTGAATTCTTAGTGAGTTAACAACACCAATTCAACTATTTGGTGTTCAACGTTGTTTTGACGTTGAACCAATGTTTTTCATAAACTACATTTAAACGTTTAATGTCAGTCGAATGCCAGCTGGGTATGCCAGCAAAGCCCAGCTCTAGGTTTCCGGATATATGTATACCGTTATAGTTCCTACAATGTTTTTTTATTATAATATAAAATATTATTGTTTTTAATAACTGGGCTGATATACATAGCATAACATGACATAATAAAAAACAATGTTCCATATTGGTCATCTGTGGCTTTCATAATTTCATGTTTGTCATAATTCATGCATGAAAGACGGAGGCTTGGGCCGTTTGATAGCATTCTACTGCAGTTATTAATTAAGAGAGAGAGAGAGAGAGAGAGAGAGAGAGAGAGAGAGAGAGAGAGAGAGAGAGAGAGAGCACTGATGAAGAACAGGTGCAGCAGGGAGAGCGGGAGAGATGATGAGGAAGTGAGGCAGGGAGGATCATGGCAAATGGAGTCAGGGACAGGCGTGGATTGTAAAAACCATAGAATTCAAAAGGGTATACTTTATTTTCACATGATTAAGTGTGCATATTAATTAAGATTAAGTGTGCATATTAATTTTCTGACTGCAGTGTTGATTTTAATTCCCTGTCTTTGCACCTGAAGCACATGCTAATTGAATCGCACAATATTTACTTTATAGAAATGTAAAAGGTGTGTTTTTCTTGTTATTCATGTTATAGCTTTCTTTTTCTTTTCTTTTTTGCTTGAATGTTACTCTCTCTTGCCATTTGCATTGTGTCTGCATTGGAGAGAAATGTGACAGTATAAAAGACTGAAATGAAGAGTCGACCCTTCAGTTAATGTCAGTTTATTTATTTCACCAAAAACACACAACACAGACAACACCGATTACAGAGGCATAAGACCATTTCATCCTTTAAAGTAGAAATAAAACATGTTTATATATAATCTCAACAATTTTTTTTTTCATGTATTATTTTATATTAGACTAGTAAATTACTTTAACGTACTTGACAGGTGTGATGATCAGAGGAGTTGAGTTTTTCCCTCCCTGGTTTAGATCTGGGCTAAAATAAGGATAGAGTTTCCCAGTGAAAGACTGAGCAGTGAAAGAGTAGATATGAGAGCTGGACTCCACATCATAAAAGGAGACGAGACCCTCCTCATAATCCACAAACACACCGACCCGCTGCGGTTTCACTCTCAGAGACAGAGAGATGAGTGGATCAGAGAGAGCCGCATATTCATTCCCATTCTTCAGCCACACAATCCAGTATCCATCACTGGGTCTCAGTGTGATCAATCCCTTCCTGTTAACGGATTCTCTGGCCACTCCTAATTCCCATTTAATCTTTCCCTTCACCTGCACCTCATAATAAAATCTCCCTGAGGAGAATCCCTCCTTTCCCAGGACATTTGTAAATCTATCAAATCTCTTCGGGTTGTCTGGGACTCTCTGTCTAATGTCTCCACATCTCACTTGTTTTCCATCATCAGACAGGATGAGTTTAGGATAAGCTGTATCAGGATCCAGAGTCACATCCACTGAGAAAACAGAGAATATGAATCATAACACAAATTTCTCAATACAAAGACTGTGATGATGTTCTTAATATGTAATCAGTGTTTAATACTGTAGGCCAGTGATGAAGCTGTGAGTGTATGAATGTAATCTTGTAGTACACACACACACACACACACACACACACACACACACACACACACACACACACACACACACACACACACACGTACCTGCATACTGCTGCATCCTCTTCAGCACTACAGAGACACATGGCAATAAAACATCATCAGATCTTTGAGATGATTTGACGTAGAAATTATAGACATGCTTAAGTTACTTTTAAAAGCGCTGCCTGATTTCAAAGACACACACACACACAAAACATGTTTGTTTCCCTATACAACTAAACAAAAACTGGGCAGGTGTTAACACATTTTAATGGAATATCAATCAAGTTAATAGAAAATGTCAATGAAAGAGTTATCTTTGTAATGTTTTATGTAAACATGTTCACAGAGGTACTAAAGCCTCAACGCTTCTAGTACAAGATGAATTCACTGCATGTTTTCTGAAATTAGAGCTTAATATGACCTACTCTCTTCTGGAATATCTGAGAGGTGATGATATGAGACACAAACATATTTTCATATTTCAGCTTTAACAGACTCATTCTTCATTACTGATATTAAAAGAATATGAATATGTGTATCTGTGCGGTGCATTTGCTATTGTCGTACCAGTGTGTGTGATTTTCTCCTGTAGAGTGTCCTGCAGTTGAGTCAGAGCTCTCCTCAGAGTCTCCAGACTCTCATCAGTCTTCACACTGATCTCAGACCAGTTCCTGGTGTTTCTAGAGCTGCCCCGGGATGAGTAAATCTACAGCAGGATAGAGGAGAAATCCTTCAGCATGGGGAGTGTTATGGTGTCATATACTGCATTATCATTGATCAGAGAGATGTTGACTGACCTGTAGGAGGTGGAGGTGATCTTCAGTGTGTGAGAGCTGCTCCAGCTCAGTGTTTCTCATCTTTAGCTCAGTGATCTCCTGCTCCAGCTCTTCAATGAGCTCTTCCTCCTGTTTCTCCAAAGCTTTCTGCTGCTCCTCCATCATCTCCAGCAGTTCAGTCTGACATCTCTCAATGGAGCGGATGAGATCAGTGAAGAGCTCAACACGGGCTGCTTTCTCCTTCTCTGAGTTTCTCTGCTCAACCAGGACAATCAACCAATGATTAGAGGTGTTTGATAAGTCAAGAATCACTGTTTGCACTGAATGATTCTTCAAATCATGTGTCTTATTGAGGAGAGATGTGCTGTTACTTTCCAGACAGCAACATAGTATCGGCCCAGATCCGGGCCACATCTAGAATTTAACATGTACTAGATGTGGGCTGGATCTGGGCTGACACTATGTTGCTGTCCGGGTGATCAGGTAATCACAGCCGTGTTGATATTCAGACCAAAAGTGTGATTGTGAGTGTAATATTGTTTTTATACAACAAGTCAATAAAGAAGTTACTATAAAGTTTTAGACAAATTATTGTCAGTTACCTTGTCTGTATTTGCTCTGACCACCAAATTTTTTTTTAAACAACTCAATTAATACAAACAAGTCCCAGTGCTTTTAGACTGTTTAGGACTAGCCAGAACTAAATGATGAATACAAATAATTATATTATTTTAAACTTTAAAAAAAACTCACTTTTCTGACTTCTGATGAGCGTTTGAAGTCTTGAATCTTCTTGATTCTGTTCTGGATCATCTGCTGCACGTCTTTCTGGGTCTTCATCAGTTCAGTCTATAGACAGAGAACACACAATGTTTTCATCATTGATTCATTGTTTCACAAAATAAAAAAATGTGATTCCTCATGATATGATCCATTCCTTCTTCTCTTCAATCTCCTCTTCTAAAGGAACAGTGTTGTGGTTCTTGTGATCTCCTTCAGTGCAGAACAGACACACACACTTCTGATCATCTCTACAGAACAGCTCCAGAGGTCTCTCATGTTTCTGACAGATATAGTCCTCCAGATTCCTCACAGGATTGATCAGTTTGTGTTTCTTTAAACCTGCCACTCTCAAATGAGGCTCCAGGTGAGTTTCACAGTAAGAGCTCTGACACACCAGACACGACTTCAGGGCTTTCAGCTTTCTGTCCACACAGACGTCACACACAACTTCAGGCTTTTTCAGAACTTCAGTTTTTTTCTCTGGACTTTTCTTTTTATAGTGATCTACAACTTCTCTGAGTGTGTTATTAATCTTGAGATCAGGTCTGTGCTTGAATGTTTCTTTACAATATGGACAGTTGCAGGTCTGGCTGTTGTCCCAACACTTATTCAGACAGGTCTTGCAGAAGTTGTGTCCACATGGAGTGCTGACTGGATCAGTGAACACGTCCAGACATATAGAGCACTGAAGCTCCTCAGTCAGTGGACCGCTGGAGGAAGACATCGCTGGAGAGAAAAATGAAGAAGATAATTAACATACACTAGTGTGTGCTGTTTGTTGAGGGTGCGGAATGTTAGGGGTTTCCCGAGACAGTAATATAAGATTAGCATAATGTAATTTTTTTTAACAAAAATAATATTGCACTATTACTGTTTTAATGTAGCCTAGTTGTAAAGTACAGTTGTGTAATTTTTTTGCTGGGTCTGCTATTTTTTTTTTACATTTATTTGCCACTATTTGCAATCATTTAAATGTATACAATTTATATAGCAACATTTTATTAAATGTGGTAGGCGATCTAACGGAAGCTAGATCTTTTACTTTATAATGTGTTAAATGTGGATATTTTTCTTACACAAACCCATAGATTCACTCCAGAAGGCCTTTATTAACCCCCTGGAGCCATGTGGATTACTTTTAAAATGGATGGATGTTCTTTTTTGGGCTTCAAATTTTGGGCAGCCATGATTACCGTTATAAAGCTGGGAAAAGCCAGGATATTTTAAAATAAAACTCAGATTATATTTGTCTGAAATAAGAACGTCATATACGCCATGGCTTAAAGGTAAGTAAGTAATGGGGTAATTTTCAATTTGGGGGAACTATCCCTTTAAGCCCATTTGTCCCATATGTATTAGTGCATTTTGGTCTCTCGGGTAAAAAAGGATCGAAATCCTGCCTCAAATTGTCATATTCTGCCATGAAGCTCTCTCATGTGTATTTAATATTCATATTGATGTGTTAAAATGATAGTGAGGGAAAAGTCAAATCTGAATCTATGACCTGCTGTTTAGACCAGAAACAGCAAGTAGGTCATATACTTACCCTTACCTACAAATAAAACTATATATGTCCATAAAAACAGACATTTTGTATGACCAAGAGTAGTTTATATGACTAAGTGTAGTTTTAATCTTGTTTAATTTGCGATTTTCAGCTGCAGTTTAGCAGGTTTGTGTTCAGTCTGTCTGCAGCTCATTTACTTCCTGTTTCTTTAGTCTTTATGTCATGTGACAAAAACACATAATTTTCAAATTACATCATATTAATACAATTCTGATACCATAATTAAGTATTTGACGTTCCTAAACATGGTTCTGTTCAACATAACCCAGTTTGACATAAACCCACTGCCAGATCACTTCCATTAGAAACCTGATTCAGCTCAATCTCTCTTATATTTCTGTCATTACCTGTGAGGATCAGATGTGTCCACAAGACTTCTTTTGACTCGGCTCAATAAATATTCTGTTGTTTGAAGAGGTTGATCGTTTCAGGCGTCCGTACTGTTGTTGAGTTTCACTTTCTCTGAACTGCAGTCAGATGTCAGAGCTCCTCCTGTAGTTACACATTTTAATTTTAAGCAGTATTTTTCAGAAGTGTCCAGTAGAGGCCACCTCACAATGACAGCTGTTATCAGTTATCCACATTTTCCCTACACCCCATGATGCTTTGCGCTGCAGTAACATTTAATTGTCCCTGTATTCACACATTTACTTTTGTCCCTGTATTCAGTTTGTATTAGGACTGATGTTTATTTCAGGTCACAAAGAGACTTCCTGTGAAGTTTCCAGAACAAATATTGCTTAACTTAAAAAATGTTTCATAAAGTCATAAGGATCCTTAGTCAAGCTGTTGCTCTTATATCTGGTAAGGTTCAGTCAATCTGCTCTGAGAAACACTGATGATTTTACAAGATCAGAGTTTAAAGGTTTATAGCGTCTCAAGCACAAAAGAAAGAATCATTAAAACAAGTTTGTTGACCTAAGTGTTTGTTTGGAACAACTAGTATTAATAGTTTTTATAACATTCATCAAGATGCTTACTGTCCAAATGATTTTCAATTCAAGAACTGGCCAACAAACAACAAACCATTGTCTTATTTCAGTTTTATTCAAAACAAGATGGTAAAAAACAAATAATAATGGCATGACCAACTTTTTACATTAGCTACACAACTTTAACAAAAGTGATGGATATCCAAAAGGAGGAGGAAACGGTTTGGATTCACAGATACATCATAAATAAACAGATTCCAGCATTATGAGCAGTTCTGGAAACTCATGTTTGCAATACATATCATGCAATAACAGGATCTTAATCCATCAGAGACTAAAAATCACTACGGTCAGGAAAGAAGCAAACACAAAAGTGGAGAAATGCAGGGGAAGATCCAGACGTTCTGGACAGGAGAGAGTCGGGACTGAATGAAGAGGTTTGGTTTGTGTGAATGTCTGTGTCTGTGACTGAGGGGATCCGTTAGGCCGAGTAGTCCTGCAGAACCACACAAATAAACAGAGAAAAATGAATAAAGAGATGAGTTTAATTTTTTAAATTCAGTTTATTACATTATGACTATGTTATTTGGCACATTCAAACTTCTACATTATATTTAACAGCAAAAATCTTAAGTTATTTAAATGTCCAAGGGAAGTACATCTGGACTTACCGCTCTGGGTTTCTTATTCATCTTCATGTCAAATCTATAAGGAGAAAACAAATCAACCCCATTATGGTCAGATAAACTAATAAACCCATTTAAAACCCTTCATGCAACTAACTAAAAAACCCAACATGTCTATAAACTCCACAAGCATGCAGCTGAAAAATAAATGCAAAACCAAAACAAAACTGCAGCAACATCTGCGAATGATGAGGTAGAAGCAAGCAGCACAGCATTCATCCACGCGACGTGGACGGCCCTAACAGCTAACGGACAGAAGACACGGGGTGAGAAACAGGAAGTAAAATTGAGACTTACTCAAAGTCATAATCAAACATGCCAGAGGGGCTGAAGGGGGCAGCGTTAGGAAGGAAGAGAGCATCAGAGGTTAGTGCACTAGACCGACCAGCACATCAATCCCACAGTGGACTACATAGGGTCAACACTTGGGTTTATAGAAACTAAAGCAAATATCAGACCTTAACTAGTGCTCATCTTATTTAATGGGAAACAACCTTCATCTGCTCCAGTTTAAAGCTACACTGTGTAACTTTTTTAGTTTATTCTTAGCTAAAAACACTGAGTTCTTTCAAAAATATATGTGCTCATTAATGTATATTTACTTATTTCAAGTAATAAAGTATTCTCGTCAGTTCATAATATGCCATTGAAAATACATACGGGTGAGGGGTTCGAATGCTGGTCGCCATGTTGCCCCTCCATCTTGAAAGTACATTAGCCAAAGAGGGACATACCCATAAATTCAAGCTTCGCCTTTCGCGTTTTAACACTCGATGGCACCGTGTCGAATGTGAAGAGGGGGATTGCCGTGTTAATCTTGGACTAAATCGGCCACCGTAGGAGTTAAAACGAAATCAGAATTGAGAGGAACAGAAACTATTATTCACTGGATGGTCATATACCTTTACACCGCTAGATGGGGGGAAATATCACACAGTGGAGCTTTAAAGCAAAATCAAAACTTCCAATCTATAGAAATTTTCCATAAAACATCTATGAATACACTAGGAAAATGGGGTGTATGCACTCTGCACTAAGTAAAACTTTGAAAACTATCTCCTCAAAATCTTCCTTCTGTCCATCTAATACAAACACAGACGTCTGGCAGCTTTAAGCGGTTTCATTTTTTTAAGCGTTTAATTCTCTAATCAAACCAGCCTCTTGCAGGTCTGAACTGGACCAAAAAGACAAAGAACTAATTAAAGATACTGAAAAGAAACACAACTGAGCAGGAGCCACAGCATGATGTAAACCCCTCTTAATTTGGGAAAAGAGTCACCATCATAATCATCTATAAATATGTTAATTTATAACCACATCCACTCAGATGTGTCCACAGGACATTACATTAAACATTTCACAGTCTGTTCTGAATTAGCACTAGATCAGCCAGAGTGATATCATAATTAAATAGACTTCTAAATATTATATCATGGACCCCAAGGGCATGCTGGTGATCAGGTACCTATGTCTGTTTTTGTTCTTGCGTTTCTTGTGGCTGTTGTGGTGGCTTCCCGAGGAAGAGGAAGCGGCTTTCTGGGGTTTCAGGTCCTGAAGGGCTCCGTCTGCCTCCTCTGTGTCTTCTTGGCTGGGTTCGTTTTCCTGGTTCTGGAGGTCCGGGGACGTGTCACTCTCTGTTCCGCTGCCTGGCTCGCCTATATGAGTTTATACAAACATAAAGTGATTAACGTATTACGCCACTAAATCAAAGTAACTTTAAAATATTGCAAAACAATCGTCATAATTGTTGCTGTTCCTCTTAAAGGTACACCATGTCATTTTTTTGGATACAACATCAATCCTCCATTTTTGTCCTACCCTGATTCACTATAGTAAGTATATTATAAATCTGTTAAACCGGTCCGGATTTCACAGGAATTTGCGTACATATACATCACTCGCCTGTGTATATCTTGCCATATTTGTAAATCAAGAAAAGTTGCTCTGGCTACTTTGATGTGTGTATGGTATGAGACCGGCATAGGTCAGTTGTCTGAACGAGCGGGAAAGTTTATGTGGAGCGGCTAAATCTCTAACCTCTGAGAGTTTGCTGGGGAAAAGAGAACACGACAGATCTTGTAATAAAACAAGAATTAACATCGGTTTAGCTTTTTAGAGATGCCAAGAACTGAGGGATTTGAAATGTTGAAAACGATTAATTACTAGTCTCAAGAGTTAAACCAGTTTAGATGGAAAGGAACTCAAGCGGACTAGCTGAAGTATTACTGTCAATATGATAACCATATTCATCCACAGTCACGCAGAGCTGAAGTACAACCAAAACAATGTTCTTCCTCAAATTGCATATAGTTTTATTTTTTAAATAACACTTGTTTGAAACATTGCAGCTCAGACACCAAAATACCACAAGCGATTTGAAAGAATACAGAGCCTCCTGCTCTTGTGGTTCTTTGACGTAATACACTGACAAAGACGGCAAAGACCCACATTTTTACTTTGTGAGCTGCCAACCTAGACAGCATTTTTGGACTTCACATGCAAGTTCCAAATATTCATAACTTGCTGATACCCATGTTTAAAGGGGTAGACACCCAAAATAATATCTTAAACGGTGTTCCGAAGATGAACGGAGGTCTTACGGGTGTGGAACGACATTAGGGTGAGTCATTAATGACTAACCCTTTAATACCCAAAAAGGATACCTGGGTAGTAGTCTCTTTTGATTTTAAATGTTCAGATTATCCAGAGGGGCTGCACATACAGCTCACTATGTTTTAAAACACTGTCCATTTAACCTGAAATTTCTTGCAGACACAATAGTCAAGATTCAACTCACGTTTTTCATTCATATGATCAGGAATCCCTCCAAGAGCACACACAGCCTGTAAGACAACCCACATACACATATTTTCTGATTTTTTCATTTTATTTCTTTGTTATCATTCCTTGTTATATATTTCTAATACTGACCGCCACTGATGTGACAGAGGACTTGCTGAAAAGGCGTTCCGCTTCCTTGAACTTCCTGTTCCTCCGATCAGTCTTGCTGTTGGAATTCCTAAAGCAGAAGAAAGCTGCATCATGATGCTGACCTGTATGCTCTTAAGATTTTATACATCACATCAAGTCACTTCACACTCACTTTTGATTGGTCAGATATCGGTCCCATCCTCGAATGATGTTCCCATACATCTGAGTGTCCTCCAGGTAACTGCCTTCAAATGCATAAATCTGTCTTTCCAGATTCACCAGAGTCTCCTGATAAAAATACATGCAAAATAATTAGCGGCTGCAGCTGTCAATCGTACAACTTACATATGATCACATCGTAATAATATTCATTTCACTGTGCAGTTCTACTTTCTTCAAAAAATGTTCCCCTTAAAAACACTGTACAGTACAAACCTCAAACTAACTTATGCGCAAGTGGCATGTCTTTAATGCTGTGTATCTGCTCTACATGTTGAGCATCAGGAGGCGTCATAACAAAAGCGGCTAACACAGTTAGCATGTTTATATAACATTAATATACAGAATATACAGCAGTCATTGGAAGACTCGTTTTGATAAATTTAGTACAATTATAATATCCTAAGACTAACTGATTATTAAATACAAACACACACATGCATTCATTTTAAATAATGTATCTTTAGTTTAATTCAGTCTCGCTTTAGCATGCTAGCACATACACGGGTATTTCACTCTATATACGCATTATTTGGTGCCGGATCAACATGGATTCTGTACTTTTGGTTATTTAGAAACGTGTATAATTACCGCGAGCTCTTGTTTTCTCTTAACCAGCTCGGAGAGTTCGCGGCGGGTATCTGGGATCTGCGGTGGAGTCGCTTTGGCGTGCATCGCCATGATGGAACTGAACTGCTCAATGACCGAGAAGAGCTGATGCGGTTCCTTCTGACTGCAGTACTGCATATGTCCTCCAGTCCGACAGAGGGCGCTCGCTCCCCAACAGAGGAACCCAAACAAAACTCAAGCCATCAAATCGAATAAAAAAAATGTAAAGGGGTTCCTCCAAGACTTTCTTATAGATTTTTTAAAATAGCATTTTTGATTCATAACATAAGGTCTGTGGTTAATCTTAACTAAAGAGGTTTCATCTCTTTTAATGTCACTTCTTTTTAGGCCTCGGTTTGGCTACGAACAGTTTTATGCCAGGGAAATATAATAATAATAATAATCCGACACTATGTGTATACAATTAAAGCCCTAATAATAATGTAAATCCTAATATCGAAGAAATATAACATGTTTCAGATTTTATACTGCTTGAAATTACGTTTAAGGCGTTTCCATGTGACCGTGACGTGTACTCTTTGACCAATGAAACGCGGACATGAACAGGTAAGCCACGCCTTCATGAGAATTTGGTTTTGCGTTGGTTTTCTTTTTAGCCAATATGAAATTTCTATGCCTTTAGCCATCAATAACATGGAACTCGCATGTGCCGCGTACAAGCTCTCGCGCTTTCTCCCGCTTTTTTGTCTTTTCCGTTATTTTACACACAAATATAGCCACCAAGAGGCGACAGAGTGTTTGTTAGAAAGCAACTAGCCTTTCGTTGACTAAATGTATAGAAGTGCTAGGCTATAGAAGTGCCACTAAAAGCCTGCCTTTGGGATAAGAGCTGGCAAGGGAACGAAAATAATATTAAAATATTTATTTCATATTGCTAAAATTATGTAATTTTATAAATTAATTAAAATAATGTATACTTATTTCTATTATTAATGTAATTATTTTGTTTATTGTTTGCCAGTTAGCAGAGTAAACTTGTTTTCTGAACCCAGAGCGTGACGTTTACACGTTGCCATGCCAACAAAGTAAATCCGACCCAGACTCTCTTCTTGAGCGAGTTCACTTTGCAACAGCATGAAAACAACAGGACGGGTATTTCTCTCGATGTTTAAACTGACTGGTCATTAATAAAAAGTTTTTTCTCTGTTTATCTTTTTCTTTCTCTCTCCCTGTACATGTTCAGGGAGAAGAAGGCATGGGTAAACTACACAAAGGGCTGAATGAATGTGAGTGATTTGCCTTTAGTGTATTTAAAATTGCTAAAGAGTTTTTTTTTTTTTTAACTGTATTTATTCTTATTCAGAGTCGTGTATCTGTTTCTGTAGATCGGGGATGTATTTCATCTATTCCTACCAAGTACCAGACAGTCATCGTCAGTAATGAAGAGAAGAAAGGCTTTTTCTCACAGTCAAAGAGGTTTCAGAATCACCTGGTGAGTTTCATTCATAATCCAACACATTCCCACATTCAATTAAATCGATCTATCTAACTGTCTGTCCATTTGTCTATCTATCTATCTATCTATCTATCTATCTATCTATCTATCTATCTATCTGTCTGTCTGTCTGTCTGTCTGTCTGTCTGTCTGTCTGTCTGTCTGTCTGTCTGTCTGTCTGTCTGTCTGTCTGTCTGTCTGTCTGTCTATCTATCTATCTATCTATCTATCTATCTATCTATCTATCTATCTATCTATCTATCTATCTATCTATCTATCATTTCAGAATGAGAACCCAGGGCCTGGTTCATATATCTCACATGCAGTTGCTGAGGAATGCAGTCCTTCTTTCTCTAAAAGAGGAACAGGCAGCTTTGCCTCAAAAGTGAGACCCTGATCATCAGACACTATACTTGCTTTCTTATCCTACATTGATGCATGTGCAGATGTCTTTTTTTATAATTAAGGTCTTGACATGAGTCATAAACATTCAAAATATACTTTTATTTTTAAGACATTTGGCATTTTATTTTGTTTAATTGGTTAATTCCTTGCAGCTCTTTGAAATATGATATTATGAATAATGACATTTATTTTGCATCTCAAGGCTGGTCGTGTGCCCCGTAGCTTTCCGAGATTAAGCCCAGGACCTGAGGCGTATAACCTCCGGACGTCTCTACTTCACAAGCACGATTTTAACAGAGGAGAATCCAGAACGTTCCGTCTGCCTCTTGCAGTACAGAGGGAAACGCAAAAAAGTGGAAATCCTGCACCAAATCAATATGATGTACGTATGTAAGACTTTAGCAAGCACTCCAGTCTTCAGTGTCACATGATCCTTCAGAAATCATTCTGATATGCTGATTTACTGCTCAAGAAACATTTCTGATTATTATCAATGTTGAAAACAGTTGTGCTGCTTTATATTTTTGTGGAAACCATGATAAAATTGATGAGAAGAACGTTTAAAAGAACAGCATTTGATTGAAATAGAATCTAGTGTACACTAAAGTAAAGTCTTTTCAGTGACTTTGGATCAATTTAATGCGTTCTTGCTAATTAAAAGTATGGATAGAATGGAAATGTATGAATGTGTGCTTGCTTGCTTGATTGATTGATTGATTGATTGATTGATTGATTGATTGATTTCCTGTCAGGTGTCTTATAGTTTTGTGGACAGAAATTCAACCATTTCGGGTCATTGTGCATTTCGCTCCAAAACCAGACGGAGTGCCATTGTCTCTGACAGCTTTAAAGGACCTTCTCCCTGTGAGTAACTCACATGCATGACCAGTTTTAGATGGAAATAATTAAGTTAAATGTGCAATCTAAACTGTCAACACTTCAGTAATTAACTCTGATCTTAAAAACAACATTATATTTGAAAACGTGAATATTGATGTCGTGTTGTCGGCTTTTCAAGGGTGTGAATGTATCACATATCACAGCAGTGAATGCATGTGCATGTAATTACAGCCACTGTACAGATGGAGTTAAATTCAGTAGTGAAATGAGGTGTTAAGTGTTCATTGGAAAAGAAGAGAAACTGTATGTCCTGCTCTAATCAAAACCAGTTATTTTAATAACTATTTAGCTATATATTTATTCAAATGTCCATGTTTTAAACAATCTACTGCCAAACAAACAAAAGACATAGCAGATTGTGAATTTCCCCATTTCTATCCTTATTCTGAAGGCCACTATAAAGTGAGTGATGTTTTGGTCCAGAAGACTCCTCAAGTTCCTGTCTCCTGTTTTAAATCCACCACCGCCCGGATCCGGCCACCAGTGAGAAACAACATCCCCGGTCCCGGGACATACAACCCATATCAACCACCAGAACCCGTGAAGAGAACCATTCTACCGTAAGTAGACTGCAATGAACTTAAACCAATAAAATACATTTGACTTCATGCTGTTAAAGGGATAGTTCAGCCAAAAAATTCTGTCCTCATTTACTCACTCGAGTTTCTTTCTTCTGTTGAACACAAAAGAAGATATTTTGAAGAATATGGGTAACCAAACAGTTGATGGATCCCAATGACTTCCATAGTATGAGTTCAGCAGTACAAAGAAATCCATACAAGTTTGGAACAAGTGGAGGCTAAGTGAATGATTTTTAAATGACAGAATTTTCATTTTTTAGATGAGCTATCCCTTTAAGAGCAACAATACACTGGTGGAACATCTACTATTATAGATTTTTTTTTTTTTGGCCATTTAAATATTGCTTCATATCTGAATACACAGATACTTTTGAATATATTTTAGACATAGAACAGCTCCTTTTATCATTTACTAGTTTTCAAAAGTGGTATAAAGATAATCATGATATATCAGATGTCTCATTCTTCACACTGGATTAAGATGTTTTATCACTGTGCAGAAGGAGACACTATTTGGGATTATCAGCGCAGCCTCTGATACCCGCCAAAGACCCACCCTTCCCCGGCCCGGGACACTATGACATCGTGAACAACGATCCTCCAGCCAAATACCTTGTGTCCAGCGCCGCCTTCCTGTCTGGAACAAGCAGGTGGACACAGGAGGACAATGGACAGGACATGCCTGGTCCAGGTAACACTTACATCATCTCTACTTCATTGAAAAATTAGGCTTTTACTTATATTAGCTGTAGTTTGCTGCCGGGAGACACCAAGTCGATGTCAAAGAACTAGCTGGTGACGAAAGCCAACTGTGGTGTTGCCTCTCGTTGGCTGCGCTTGAACACACCAAAAGGACTGAAGGCGACTGTCAACTATCATGTGCGTTCTGCGCCTGCGTGCCACTAAATATCTGTCTATATCAACAGGTATCAAAAGTCTTTCATCATTCAAAAAGGGAAATTGAAACTAGGACTGCAGATATAGAAACGTAAACAAAGCAGTGCTTGCCTACCCGTCAATCGCGACGATCACTTTCTTCAATCCATAGGGCTCATCTTATTATGAAAATATTTGTGCATTTATGCGCTCAGGTAAGATGACGTAAAATTATAACAGACTTCTGTCTGCACCGCCTTGACTTCTTTGCTCGAATTCATTCCCGAGTACTGACTCGAACACCCAATCACAGGTCTCTCGCTCACCGCCGACCCAACACCCAAAAGAACCAGGCCATGTCCGGCAATATCAGAGTTAGTATACACCGACTGACTTACATTTGTCCCAACATTGTTGACTATCGGTTTGGTGTGTCCTGGCCTAAAGCAGTAGTTCACTTTATGATTTACACTTCTTGATAATTTACTCACCCCTATGTCATCCAAGATGTTCATGTCTTTCTTTGTTCAGTCGATAAGAAATTAAGCTTTTGAAGGTAAATATTCCAGGATTTTTCTCCATATAGTGGACTTCAATGCAGTCCCATGGATTAAATATCCAAATTGCAGTTTCTCTGCAGCTTCAAAGAGCTCTACATGACCACAGATAAAGAATAAGGGTCTTATGTAGCAAAACAATTGGTCATTTTCTAAAAAAAATTATGTCGTGTGTGTGTGTGACGTAGACAAAGAAGTACCGCCCTAGTTTACAGACCGAGTGTGCAAAGACTAAGTCCAAGAGCAAGTCCTTGCCCCTGATGTTGTTGATGTGATGTTTTTCGGCCAACCCTATCTTTCTAATGTGACGTAATGTATAGCACATCTTCGAGATAGTGCTTAGTCAAGCATTTGAGGTTAAAAAGCATATAATTTTTTCAGAAAATGACAGATTGTTTTGCTAGAAAAGACCCTTATTCCTCATATGGGATCATGTAGAGCTCTTTGAAGCTGCAGTGAAACTGCAATTTGGACCTTCAAACCGATGCACAGCATTCAAGTCCACTATATGGAGAAAAATCCTAGAATGCTTGCCTCAAAAACCTTAATTTCTTATCGTCTGAAGAAAGAAAGACATGAACATCTTGGATGAGTGGGGGTGAGTAAATGATCAGGAAAGTGAACTACTCCTTTGAAGAGTTTAAACTTTTGATCATGTAACTGAATATCCTAAATTTCCTCCTCCAGGCTTCTATGAACCCACAGTCCTTTCAAAGACATCGTTCTTGTATAATCCTGCAAAAATGTGGATACCTGCTTAAACAAACTGTTGAATGTTTTAGTAAAGAATTTACTTGTAGATTTGAAGCAATTGTGTGCTTTTTATTTCATAAAATGTTAATGCCCCAGTAAGATTAATTTTTTATTTTGAATTTTTATATCAAATTCTTGCTATGGAGAGAGATATAAATGAGTACTGCATGCAAAATCACATACTTGGGTGAAAAACAGTGTGCAACAAAAGAAGTTTGTCCAAATTCACAGTACTCATAAAAGAGTAGGAAAAAAAGTCTCTGGACCTACTTCCAGCGAGATTCTAAAGTGTGTATATGATGGACACTTTACTATCCCACGAGGCCACGGGAGAGGATTTGTGAATGGAGGTGAAAGCGACACAACTGTTGCTAGGTCACATAATAATGACAACATGGCGGATGTAATGCATCCAGATTACATTCATACTACACACGTCCATACTATATAGAACATACTTTTTAGCAGTCGTGATGTAATCTACTCAAGAGAGAGTGTGTGATTTCGGACGCAGCCCATGTCTCGTTGCTTTTGAACTTCTACCAGACGTGTCTGCAGTGATCTGAACGAATCAAAGCATTCTCAGAAGCGTAGAGCTGCTTTCTCAGTCTGACTCACGTCTGAACAGCTGAAAGTCAGAGCAGACACAGCTGAGCTCCAAACCCTTGATCCTTTAGCAGCTGATCCTGGACCTGCTGGACGGTGAGCAGGATGATGTGAGTGATGTGCTTCAGCTGATCCTGGGTCAGTGGTGTATTAAGCGGTAGGAGCAGCTGTTATGGGACTAGAGGAGGGTGTGGAGGTCTGTGCTCATCTGAACAATGCCAAAATCTATGAGGGGATTTCAGACGCTCATGATTTGAAAATGTCCTCTGTAGCTTCAGTGGCTGACCTCTGCACAAGGTCAACATTATGCATAAAATGATTCATCAGGACTGTTTATCTTCTTAATACCTTTTTAGATTATCACAATTTATACGATTATTTTACAACTAATTATTTGCAACATGCCAATATACACTAAGAATTTTAATATTTTTAAAGGTCTATAATGCTCTCCAAGGCTGCATTTATTTCAGAAAAAATACAGTAAAAACCGTAATATTGTGAAATATTAAAAGTGAATAAATTGAAAATGCAATTGGTCAAAGTTGAATTTTCAGCATTATTACTTCAGTTTTCAGTGTCTCATGATCCTTCCGAAATCATTTTAATACGCGGTTTCCTTTTCAAGAGACATTACTGGAATGTTATCAGTATTAAAAATTTAGAAAAACACAGAGATACATTTTTTGTAGGTTTCTTTGATGAATAGAAAGTCAAAAAGAACAAAATTAATTTGTTTATTATAATTATTATAGATTTATTTACTGTAATTTATCAATTTAATATATCCTTGATTAATTTTTTTTATTTTTATATTACTGACCCCAAAAACTTTAAGGGTAGTCTTTATGCTGATGATTTTAAATGATAATTATGAAAATATAAATCTTCCTAACCAAGCTTTTTAATTGTTTTAAATGTGCATTATTTATTCAGCCTTCATTTTAATTTATGAAATTTGAAATCATGTGTTTTTTTTCCCCCTACATGTTTCTTGTAGGTGTTTGCCAGGTCATTGTTATGCGGTGGCTAATGTGTTTTGAGTGACGTTGAGTGATGCTGTTCAGTTGCTAGGGTGGTTGCTAGGTGGTAACGAGCCACCCTCAAGTCTCTGATTGTCTGATCTTTAGATGGCTCCAGTCCCTCCCTTAGTGTAAGACAAATTCTGAAGAAGTAATAGCTTTTTTTGAAGAAAAAGCTCACCTCTCTTCATTATTTGACGTGTCGTTCTGTAATCGACGCAGAACGAGTTATGCACTGAATTTTAGTGTTGTCAGCCTTTAACAATACCATAGGAGTAAAGATATTACCCTTCTCTAAATAAGAGTTTGCTTTTATAGAACTTCACTTCTTTCAGTATCAGATTTAGTTGAAATATTTGGTGTAATAAGAGTGCAGAAATGCAGAATGTTGTCCACCCATCCCGTATGACGCCTGTTGGTGATATCTCAAACCCCGCAGCTGTTTCGGACCACCCCCGTCAGCAGCTGTGAATATATTCAAATGCTGACCTCACCATTGTCCGATACAGCTTCTCTTTATTATGTGCATATCATACAGACTTCATAAACTGATCTTAGGCCTATAGCTGATAAAGTGAGTGATGTGATGTTTTTGAGATGAGCATGCCACTGACCAACATATTCCAAAAGTTCATTGTGCATCACTGAGGAGGGGTCGGCTGTAACGGGGTATCCTTAATACGATAGTTCACCTTTAAATTGAAAACATTTATTAATATTACACCTATAGGTTTTTGTTGTTGAACGTCATCCAACGTTGTGTGAGCGATATCACAAAATCTATTGTACTACTCACATTTCAGTATGTTTAAATTTTGAATTGATAAGTCTTTCTTTACTATTCATGGGTGAAGGTGAAATGATCAGTTTTCACCTTAAAGGGATAGTTTACCCAAAAATGAAAATAGTGTAATTTACTAAACAACCAAGTTGTTCCAAACCTCTGAGTAATTTTTTTTTCTTCAGTTGAACACAAAAGAAGATATTTTGAATACTGGTGGTAACAGACAGCTATTGACTTCCATAGTATTTTTTATGGAAGACGATGGTTATAACGTCAACTGTATGGTTGCCAACGTTCTTCATTATGTTGGAGAATCTATAAATCCCTGAGCCGGGGCCTGTGGATTCTTTAATCCACCCCTGTAGGTGACAGATGGCCACACCTGAGAACAATTCAAAATGCATTTGATTGAAGTGCAGTGAAGTTTTTTTTTTTTAAAGAGACGCCAACAGCCTCTTCAAAAGCACATCCAAACACTCCATTATACTCCAGATGCAATCCTTTTTACCTACTTATGTACTATTCAAAGCCATTTTGTAGTAAGTAGTAGTGTGTTCACAATGAAAATAATTATAAGTGCACGTCAAATACCCAAAACAAAGTGTGGAATGTTGGATCCATGTGCACTTAGAGGGGTAGTTCACACAAAACATTAAATTGTGTCATTTACTCAACCCCAAACCTGTTCAAACCTGTTGAACACAAAATAAGATATTTTAAACAATGGTAACAGATGGTTGACAGAACCCATAGACTTCCATTTTCTGTCTTACTATGGAGGTCAATGGCAGCTGTCCAGTTACAAAAAAAATATATATCAACAGAAGAAAGAAACTCATAGATTTGGAACAACTTGGGGGTGAGTAAGTAATGACAAAATGTTATTTTTGGGTGAGCTATCCCTTTAATGATCACTGTTTCATTTATGTAGCGGAGGGGGTGGCGCTAGCTTTCTGTAGCTAGCTCTAGACTATATCTTGCATAGTTTAAGTTTATAGTGTATATTATGTAATTTGGGACACAGCATCAGATTTGCCCTTCTTATCATTGATGATTGTGCATGTTAGTTGTTGAGATCACAAAATACCTCCAATTATTATCAGATTTGATGTCTAACCTCTTTACTAGTTCTCTCTTTGGTTTGTTTGCAGGCCACATTTTGATGTGAAATCTTCACAAAGCACTGCACAGATTATATAAAACCCACCAGCATACTCATAAACCTGATTTATGTTTTTAAGATGAATCACATTTGTGAGTCGGTTTTCTGGTTTGGGGGGTCCAGTGTGGAGTGGACCAACCTGACCGCATTCTCACCTGTAGACTCAACAAAGCCTCTTTTATCACATCTGTGCCGTTCTCCATGGCAGCGAGACATAACTGAGATGATTTTAGGAAGGGTATGCAATGAGTGCGCCATCTTTCCGGATACACGTCCCCGGGGTTCTGCGCTGTACAGATCTTAATTGTTTAACTCATGACTGATCGGATCTACATTTATCTCAAAATACCCGCAAGCGTGGACTGAAAGCAGTCTGAGAAAACTCTCCGCCTGACTGCGTTGCATGCGGTTTTTGACCTCTGCGTTATTTTTGTCTGCTTTAGCGTCATCCTGGTTTGTTTTACACTGATTTTGTTTTAGTAAAGTAGATGACTTGCACAAATCTAAGTGGTTTAATGCAGGTATGCTCCACTGATTTAGTGCTGGTATTGCTGGCTGGGTTATATCAGCGGTACCAGATGGCTGATTTACTTCATGCTGCTATAATGGCCTGATTTCAACTCTTAAATGCTCTAGTTAAAATATTAAATAAGAGCAGACTCGCTTTGGCTTACACATGAGCCAATCCAGGGGGAACCATACTAATGACATTTCCAGTAGTCTCAGATTTGTGCGGCCACACTTAGAACTTTAATTGCTGCTGAATCAACTATTATAGTTCGGGTCTTGGACATGGTTCACTTTTGTACGTCTTGTTCTAGCAACATTGTTTGAATTATATCTAATTTTATGTGATGTGGACCTGAAGGTATGCTGTGGTATCTGGCACCAAGATGTTAGAAGCAGATCCTTTAAGTCCTGTAAGTTGCGAGCCTGGGCCTAAATGGATCGGACTTGTTTGTTCAGCACATCCCACAGATGCTCGATTAGATTGAACCAGAACCAGCATTAACCTCTTGAGCAATTTGAGCTACAGTAGCTCGTCTGTTTGATCAGACCACACGGGCCCTTTGGTCCTCACGTGCATCAATGAGCCTTGGCCGCCCATGACCCTGTGGCCGGTTCACCACTGTTCCTTCCTTGGAGCGCTTTTGACCACTGCAGACCGGGAACAGCCCACAAGAGCTGCAGTTTTGGAGATGCTTTGACCCAGTCGTCTAGCTTATACATAATCATATATAAAATGTCATATAGACATTAACTTAAAAAATAAATCTTGTATACAAAGTTGAAAAGGATGAGTTAAAGCAATATAAAAACATGTTGTTATTCCTTATTGATCATCATAGCCTATAATTGTTTACAAGTGCTACTTAATATTAAAATAGGAAGCAATGCTCAAATGTATTGTTTGTTTTTTTATCATTCTTGGAATGGAATATATTGCGTTTGCAGGCCCACCAGGTCATGGTGTACATTGGGTGACTTCTAAAATATGGGAACCACCTCAGCTTTCTAGTGGGACGCATTAAAGGACGTGTGTGTACATCCATCCTTCTGCCGCAGATCCAGCTTTTAGAAACCAATAGGGGGAGCCATGCTAAAAAGAAACAACAAACCTACATTTTTCTTTTCAGCACCCGATAAGTCTCAACTATTGTCCTTCGTTTATTGAAGTAATTGAGACATATACAACCAGAAATAGTCTATATATACACGAGTAGTCTTTCTAAACGTGCTAACTGTGTGTCGGTGTCCCCCATGCCAGTCGATGGTGCGGTCCATTGGACAGGCAGAGACCGTCCCGCATAGAGAGGCTGTATTCGGCAAGCGGCTGCTGTGTGGTGGGCAGGGCCCCAGGACCTGGGCCCCCCTCTTCTTCTATCTTTAGTTTTCACAGCTGAGATCACACAAATCAGTGGGAATAGCTAATGCAATCATTCATCGATCGGTTTTCTCTTTTAATTGAGCTCAACTGTTTGTTACTGGTCAGATTTAAAGGGCCACTGCATTCGGGTGTGTTCAAAACTGGGAGTTCCTCTTTTTACGCGTCTCTTTTGGACCCTGTAATGGAATGACTGACTACAAACCATGAACAAAATGGAGAACAAGGCTCTAGAGAGCAGCTTTGAAGAAAAACTGACGCTGTCAGACAAAGGTATGTACAACTGAAATCAAGATATAAGCACAAAATGCCCACGAAACCCTGGAAGCGCACGGGTGGTCAAAGGACGCGGACTATTTCAGGGGGTCTTCATATGTACGAATAATTTCTATCATTTTATAGTGTTTATTTTCTGCACGATACTATAAATATGTTAAAAGTGGTTCGTTGAGGTTTCTGTACAGCCTGTCATTAAGAAAACGATAAACGTTCATTTGCGCGTGACCTGGATAACGGCTATTCGCATTTCTGTGAGGAAAATTTGTCGTGTAATGTCAACGCTGTTCATTTGTGGTGCCTTACATGACTCGGATTATATATTCGTCGTTTTGTTCATTTGATAATCACTATATTTCCAGTTGAAAACCATCAGTGCGTTTATATGTTTAGGTTTCATAGGTTTAAGCGCAGTACCGGTGTGCGCAAAAACAGCCACGCGCACGTCTGTTTACCCGCTACCTGTCTATTACTGCCATTATTCAGCACCAAATTAAAACTCAGATTTTTTCGTTGTTGCCATCATGATAAACCCTTCTCCTCCTCATGATACAACGCTCACTACGATCCTGCACAAAAATTCGTAAGAACACCCGTTTAACACCTTTAAAAACGAGGTTAAGATATTTGTCAGTGGGGTAAGAACATATAGGCTAGGCTATTATTATATGTAATGTTCATTTACAGTCTTATATCTATCTTTTCAATTAAATATATCTTACAATTCATATTATATTAGGTCTAATATCTTTAAGACGAAGATACTGATTAAAAAAAGGGTATTTTATAATGCTTATTAAGTGTCTGTGTCAAATAACAGCACTAACGTGCATTTATTTTACATGAAAGAGAGAATTTGGTTTATAGTTGTGCATCGGATGTATTCTGTAGTAATGTTATATATCTGTGGTTTAAACCCAGAGGTTGCAGGTTCAAATCCCATAAGATGTGATTCATAAACTACTATTGTTCTTGATCAAGGCGTTTAACCTCAGGTTCTGGTCATAATTAAGCTTCTTTGAATGAAAGTGTCTTCTGGATGCAATCCCTTAGGTCCTCTCATAAATCACCTTTAACGGCAAGGTCAGAGCTTCCAGATGTGTGTTTGCTGGTACACCAATGAGATCAGAGTGTATTATGCTACGGAAACATCCCAGTCATTATCTCACAAGATCTTGAGCAGCACATTCCTATCGCTTGGTGATGTTACGATGAAGGATTTAAAATGTAAAATTTCAAAAGGCTGTTTTGAACTGGCATACCACTTGTACGCTTGTACGGAACTAAATTATAATAATGCACAAAAAAGGAGGACTCTCAGTAGTGTAAGTGCATTCCTATGTGATGACTGTGTTAAAAAAACAGTCGTCATACTCTTCATACAGCTTTGCAACCATGATGATGAACACCTCTTCTGTAATATTATTCTCCCATTCTAGTGGTTCTTTAATAACCACATTCCTTCTTTTTAAAGGACCATTCAGTTCTGATCTGGTTCCTCCCACATGTTGTTCTGGTATCTGTTATTCACATCATGTGAATGTAAAGCTGATCCTAGATCAGTGGGACTGTATGTCTCACACCTTGGGCCGTTTGAGTCACGTACAGCAGTGTGCCGTTATTGTTATCAGCTCTGATGGAGGCCTTGTCCTGCAGTGTGAGGCTCAGAGAGAGCGAGAGAGAAGGACAGGTCAGAGAAGCCTCTGTACAGCAACATTGATTGCTTTGTAGTGAGTGTTTTGGGCTCCAGATCAAGACTTTTCAAGACTGAACTTGTTCAAAGGGACACTGTTTCCCCATCACAGATGAGTTGGTATGGCTCTCTCTACACAGACTCAGGTTTTCTCTCTCTCTCTCACTGGAAGACATTTTCTGCACTGCATGTAGCTATTACTTGATGAGACTTTATGGTGCGTTCACACTTTTTTTTTTGGTTTGATTAAAAGGAACCCTGGTGCGATTGCTCCGTTATTGCAGTTCATTTGAATAAGTGTGGACACTTCCAAACGAACTCTGGTGCGGTTCGACTGAAATCTGAACGCATCACAGACCAAAGACATGTAAACGAACCAATAAACGGGACAAGAAGCGACCCTAAAAAGGCCAGAATGCTCAAGCATACCCGTTTTTTTCTTATCATGTTGCGGTGTTTCGGTCACAGTTCAGTACAGGCATCACAACCCTGTGTCCTCATAGCAGATCTTCGTTTGTGTGTGACGGAGAGATTCCTGTCGCTGTTTTGACTCTTTTACACATTTTGTAAGCTCTTCATAAGTTCTTAGCTGGTCAAAACATATGGAGCTACACACTTACAGGGAGTGCATTTAGCCCAGCACACAGCATTATTTTTTAAGTTTTATTATATACACCATAAAAGCTGACCAATCAGGTTGTGAAGATATTCCTATGCCTTTAGGCTCAGGATCTTTAGGTTTGGTGTTAAAATGTGAATGCTAAGCAGACTAAATGGAGATTTTTTGCTCCGGACTATATTAATTAAGCTAAATGAAACTTCATAGAAGATTTTAGAGCCTTATGCCATACAAGAGCCTATAGGTCATAAAACAGTAGTAATTCTGTAGTTATGTATTTATACTTAAATGTATGCTATTTCAATAAAATAACTAGCTTACATTATTATTTAAATCAGCAAAGTTTGCAAACAGTAAAAATGTTCAGCCACATAATTTAAGTTTGCAAGGAATAAGCACAATAAAATCTCCAAAGAGCAACTCAAGAACACTGCAGCCGAAATGTCTCTTGAGAAAAGTCTTCTGCCTGAAGTGCAGAACCACTGAAGAGTCTTTATTTTTAAGAGTAAGCCCAGATGAGAACATTTGTGAGGTTTATTTCCTGTGGGATGGCGTTATTGTTCGAGCTGAAGGCTTTTGTCTGTGTTAGTAATGCATGACGTGGATATTCTCATTCGCAGAGACACTCAGAGCCAATGATGAAATATTTCCTGCTTTTTTTCCAAGAGGTCTTGGAGGGTTGGAAATTTCGATATCTGGCCAAAGCGGCCAGCTCAGCAGACTGCAAGGATTCTTGCAACAGGTTTCATACATATAATTTCATAATAATATTACCCAACAGACTGAAAAAGCAGGCTTTAAAATCATTTTCTGTCTTCACGGTCTAAATAACCTGAAAAGCTTCCATAGAACTGTATTTTAGTCATCTAAGTTGCCAAATCATACCAAATGTTGTCATAACCATGATCCAAGAAACCTATTTTTACTTCTGCTTTCAGTGGAAAATATAAGTATGAGTTTGTGTCGTATCACCACATTTTCTAAGATTTTATGTTGCATATATCATGGCAGTCGGTGTCGTGCACGGTAATCATGACTGTTTTCAAACATAATGTTGTTATACACGAAGACCAAGTAGAGGGGATGACTTCTATTTCTGGATGTATCTTTGGCAAGAGCTGCGTGTCATAACCGTGTAGGAAGACGGAAAAGGAAAGGGAGGAGGAAGGAATAGAGAGAGGAGGGAAGCAGCAGCATGGAAGGATTTCATTTGAATGTGAGACGTTTGTTTCCAGAGGCCTGAATCTGAAGTTTTATGTGGGCGGAAGAGCAACAAGATGAGAGAAAAAAGACGAGAACTGGAGAGAGCTATGAAATCTGCCCGGAAACAGCTTGGATTGTAGTGCTATATGGGACAATGTTTATTTTCTGATATTATTTATTTGATGAATAAATGTCAGAGTGCAAGACTTTATTCAGACCACCTTATCAACCAAAAATACATTGTTATTATAATATCCTTAGTCTTTAAATTGCTCATCTTTATATGAATTTTTTGGCTGTATTGTCTTCTTGTGTTGCCAAATTGTTCATTGGAATACTGTTTTTTTTTCCTCCATAAATTCTGCCGATTAGCATTTTGATTTCAAGGTTATTCAAAGCACTATAGAGTGTTTAGTAAAATATTTTTATGGTTAAAAGGTTAGTTCACCCTAAAAAATTTGAATTCTGTCATCAATTACTCACCCCAGTATCGATCCTAGACTTCTGGAGTCCCTGTCAGTGCAAATAATTAAAAAAACCAAATGACCCCCAAAAACTTGATCAGTCAACAAATCCCAATGAGTTGAAACGGTAATACAATAAAAAATGAACAACATTACAAACAATAGGACCAATACAATATAAAGATACAAATACAAATATAATAACATAAACAATACTAAAAAATAATAGCCTACTATACAGAAATTGAAAAAAAGTAATCAACTGTAAAAATGAAAAACAGTCTTCTCAGTAAGAATTTAATATACATAGATTCTTATTAAAGTTACAAAAGTTATTCAGTGAAGAGCAGTGAATGATTCTCTCATTTTCTTTTGTTGTTTTATTAATAGTAAAACCCTCTGGTGCTCTCTGGTCATTTTTTATGACTTGTCTTGTTTATTTAGAATTTTTTATTTTATTGTAATGGTACAAAACTTGGTAAAGATTTTAGCCCTTGCTATGTGAAGACTCAAAAAAATCATGGACATTATTCGAAGAGGACAAATGGTCCTGAAAAAATAGAAAAAACATTTTCATAACAATAATTGTAAATTTCTGTAATTTATTTTAAGTTAATCTTTTTTTTAAAAACTTTTTCACTTCAGCAATAATCTGCCACATGTAAGATAGTTTAAGTTAGAAATGTCTTTTTCAGGTTTATGCTCAAAAAGTGGATAAATGTTATACAATAAATATGATTTAGTACCATAAAATACCCTAAAAACACAAAATATGAATTAAAAAAAAGATTCTGTCATTTTTGACCGCCACACAAAGAGCACCAGAGGGTTATGGCCCGGTTTCACAGAGAGAGCTTAGATTAAACCAAAATTAGTCCTTAGTTTAATGAGGGCTTTTAAGTAGCTTTTATAAATGTTTCTTAGAAATAAAAACATTACTGGTGTGTATCTTGAGACAAAACAATTGCACTGATACATTTTTTAGAAATGTTAGTGCAAGTTGCTTTCAGTTAAAACAGCTCAAACATGCATTTTAGTCTGGGACTATCTTAAGCCATGTGTGTGAAACCGGGGATATATGACAATAAACTGGCTGCTGTCACTTTAAAACCAAATGCTCAGCTCTAACATATTTGAGTGTTTTTGATCATTTAAGAGCACACCCGTACCCAAAGTATACTTGTCCATGTTTTGCTCCTTACGCCCGTTTCACACATACTCCGTCTGCAGTGCGTGTGCGGTGCGTGTTGCGTTGCGTGTGCGTTGCAGGAGCCCTACACCCTGTAGTGCTTTCACATATGCTGCGTTTGCAGTCCGCAACTGATCCGCTGTTGCATATCACAAACACAGCATTTATTCATTATTTTTTAAAATCCAAAAGTTTTTACTGAACATGCCTCGTCAGAATTGCAATTCTCTTTGTTTACTCTTTAATAGAAGTCAGGTTACGTAGCCTACTACATTTAAACATCATTTTATTAAAGTCATTTATTCATATTTATATACTTTAGATTTAGCTCACACAAGTGGCAAAACATTTAAACATAGGTTATAGCCTTAAATCACAAACATTTTAAATTAGAAACTTACAATAGCCTAGTATATTCAAAAACAGCCGACTCTCGTCTTTTCTTTCGTTTTTAACCCCTTTTAAAAGAAATCCTGCAGGTCAAAAAGAACTTTGCTTTTCACCTCCAAAAAAGTACGAGTGCTATCCATTATGGCACTTTTTTTTAACCTAAATGCCAGGTAAGGTGTCGGTTTGTTGCTTTACTTGAGAAAAAAAGCCATCTGTTGACTTTGAAACAAGAGTATATTTTAAATGATATGCATCTGTGGTGAAATTAAAAATAAACGTACTGACGCGAAAATCTAGTAATGCGAACAATGTTCTATCACTTTAATGCAGCAACGCAGCGCAGCAAAAAATAGACTCGGTACGAAAACGATCCGTGCACTGCTGCAGACGCAACGCTCCTGGAACGGACTGACGGACCGCATCCGCGTGCAGTGTGAAAGCTGTCATCCGTTAACATGGGTACTGACAAAAAATACGCACCGCACACGCACTGCAGACGGAGTATGTGTGAAACGGGCGTTACACAGAAAGCTGCCTTCACAGCTCAATACGCTTTTAAATCTTTTTTTTTACTATAGTGCAAGTCCTGCAGGAGACTGTGTATTCCGACACTAACATTACATGATTCGACTTATTTGGATATTACGTGGGAAGGCTTTAAAGGAAAGGAACAGAATGCGGCATTAGTGTTTTCATGTAACTCAGTACTTGTTTAAGTAATTACAATGTTACTCACCTTAAAATAAAGTGTAACCCTGCATTGTTTGTATGTAACCGTAGGAAGTTTAGGAAATGGCACATCTGGCTCTACAAGGACACTAGATATCTGGATGACCTGGATGTCCTTCTTTCCTCTTAGAACATCAATAGCAGACTTTCAGTGATCGCTTAATAACCTTAAGCAGCTGTAAGCAGATGAAGTCATTTTAAGATGAAGAAACACCATAATTTGGTGGTTCTTTCCACTCCGAGCTCTGTTTACCCTAAAGCTCATAATGAAAGTGTGCACTGATGTTTCAGATCTCTGAGCCATGTCTTTTTTTTAAATGACAGTGCTCTATGAAATTAGAGATTAATCGTCTTAATCTGCAGTTCAATAATGAGGTGTGGCGTCTGCAGAACCGTGGAAGTCTGGATCACGTTTTTGTTGGCAAAACTGTTTAGTCCCAGCAGCTGAAATATAAACAAAGTGAGAATTTGTGTGATTAGATCAAGTCTTCACTGTTGCACAATGACTTTTCTTGGCGGCAGGAAAACAGTGGAAATCAGTCTGGGTCTTACGTAAACGGGGCGTGTGGATTCCCTTTGAGTCAGAACATGAGAAAACAGGATCTCCTCAAGGACAGACGTTTTTAAATGAACCGGAATGAATATGTGTTTACCAACAATGATCTGAAAATGAGGTCAAACTTTGAATAATTTCTGAATAATGCATTTCATTGTTGGTGCACTTGGAGAATGTTTGTGAAGGGTGGTTATAAATGCTAATTTATGCAGAAATGCTGCTAATTTTTCTGTAATTAGAAAGCAACGGTACATGCTCAGAGTTTAGTTTTCATTATATTCAAGCTTGTAGCGTTCTAGCAAACTTTACTCAGCACTTTCAGTTTATACTACATGGGTTTGAATTCTTTCATCCTTCCCGCAGACCAAAGGGGATTTTCAGACTTCAGTAAGCACATTACATTTCTACGGAATAGTGGAGACTTTTCAAAGCTTTCTGAGCTTTCTTTTGCTCTATAAATCCTCTGACATAGTGTTTTCTTTGTTGAAGTGAACTTCTAGAGTTTACTCCAATGGTTCTGTGGGCTCTGTTTATTTTTTGACGCCTTGTCTTCAGGGTTGGTGGGTTGGTGGTCTTTATGTAGAATCAACAAAGTGTGGTTGGTGAGACTCTGGTGTGCCTGGACTATAAAACAAGTGGTCGTACTTTTAAAATATTTATTCATTTTTCTGATTATAACATCTAGCAGTATTTTACTGTAATAAAACAATAAGCCATTACATGTTGTTAAAAAATTATTTTACAAGAGTAAATCCAAGAAGCACAATGCCTAAAACCCCCTTAACTGCGGTAATATCGAATGTATTTAAAATGATATAAGGGTCAGAAATTAACCAGAACTTGAAAATGCCTATGCAAATATTTCAAATGGGTCTGTAGTGAATTCCTGTTTTTTGTTTTATACGTTTTTATTGTTATTTTTTAATGTGTGATAACTAAGGACACAATATTAAGATTTTTAGATTAAAATATCCAAAAACCTACTAGAACAGTGTTATATATTTGTGTACTTACATTAGCCCAGATGTTTCCAAATACGTTTAAATCCAGTGTAATAAGTGCCTTTTTTTTTTTTTTTACCAGGACATGGACCATGACCATGTGCGGCCTATAAATGAGATCATACCCTCGTTACCCTCGATTTCCACTTTAATATATTATATGTTTTATTAGACAAGGCAACAACTGTTTGGATACAGTTATAGACAGAAAACGAATCATTCTTATACATCTCAACACATTTAGTCTTATTGTTTGAATCTCGTTTTCTTGATTTACCGCGAATACCCGGTTTTACCATGCCTAATATCGCTGCAACTCTTCTGAAAACGCCTTGAGAGTGCTTTATTGGTGCAGTGTTTTTAAACTTGAGACTCTATATGTGGCTATTTAATTGACATATCCATGGAAATGTTACTAGTATCTCATTTTCCACATTGCCTGAATATAAAAATGTCAATATCAATGTAACATATTTGCTCTGGCTCTTGTTATCAATGATTTTGTCCCATTGTTGTGCTTGTATTTGTCGCCTGTTGCCATTGTCCCAGCAGAAGGTGGCAATTGTTTAGTGTTGTATTTGTCCCGCCCCTCCTCTGCTGTGATTGGATGGCTGGGTAAAAAGTGACAGTGATGAGCTCTGCATTTTTTCCCAAAGCTTAAGATTCTTCAACAAAAACATGGAGCTGCCATTGAAACCAATTGGAAAAATTTGCTAGCCTCAAGAATAAATACTTTGATGGACACACAACATTAGATTTTTAAAATGTTCTTTAAAAAAATGTATTTTAAGAAATGTTCACTGAAAGGTTCTTCCATCGTATCACTGCAAAAACAACTTACCGTAAATAGGTTTATTTCTGACCCTGGTTTGTATATGTTGAATACAGTGTGTGTTAGTGTCAGATGCTGTTGTTTAGTGTATGTTAAGGCTGTTGGCATTAACTTTGTGTGGTGCTATAAAGTCTCAACTGGTTCACCAGCAGCTGTAGCCATCAGTGCAGCTTTGACGAAAGACATGAGTGTTTAAGAAAGAGAAAACAGTCGTTAGCATGTGCTTGTGTGTGTGTTCACACACCCCGCCCGTCTCCTGTCTCACTCCAGTGTGGCCAAAAGACTGGCCTACTAATATTAGCGCCACAGCTGCGCAAGTGCGTTTGCATCCCTTTGCTCAACATTATTGCCGCATAACACTAATCTAGAAACAGCATTGCCACACCTTAAAGTGTTTCAGCAGTCGTAACATAATCTAAAACAGATGCTCTATGCAATGGCTAAGTGGTGGGAGAGAGTCTGCTGCAGCATTGTGATCTCAGAAGGCGTTTCCTGCTGGGAATGAGTCACATGACACATCATTTCTTGGGTTCTTTCCCTGATGTTCTCACATCTGCTTATGATGACCTTCAAAATGAATTTTCTGTCACGGCAGGATGGCTGATTAACACTTTCCCACAAGTGTGTCTGAATAAACTCATGGGTATTTATAGACGTGGTCATATGCTGAATGTAATATTAGCTGCTCTTCACAGAACACTGCCTGATCTTAAGTTCGTATGTTTTAAGTACCGAGTCATGGTGGCTTGGGTTGGCGGTGTCATTTCCGCTTTCATCTTGGCTTGGAAGAGACTCAGTCAAGGCCGCAGGTTGTCCGTCCTCCATTAAATGACCTTAGTATCAAGTGGCTCCTAATGGAAGGAGCGTGCAGGGAATTACAGGGGCATTTCCTTCTAAACACGCTGCATTTGGCTGCCTTTAGACAATTGCTTTTTATTTAGCAGGTACGTTATCTAAAAGCTGCTTACAGTGCTCTAATTGTGAGGTGCACCTGAAGTAATTTGACGTTTCTGAAGCGGTTTGCTTGAGGTGATAAGGTGTATTGTTTGTTTGAGTCATTCTTTTACAGAATCAAAGAGATCTAAGCATCTGATTCCCAATCCTTTTCACTGGTTTTTATATTTATGATTTTCAAAAGCCATTTATACTGTGATATGTTAGAGGCCCTCTTTACACTGGTATTAAGATGCATTTTTGGGCGATCGGATCACAAGTCGATGATGCTTTCACATGCTTTTAGCCCCTTTCACACTGCACGTCGGACCCGCAATATTGCCGGGTCGCCTTCTGTGTGAAAGCAACCACGTCCCGGAATTGATTACCGAATTGAACCTGGGGCGGGGACCTAGTAACATTGCGGGGTTCGATCCGGGACAAGCGCTGTGTAAACAAAAGCCAAAACTAATGCCGCAACGTGTACGTAGTTATCGTGCGACTCCTAGAGCTTGTTTTTTTCAATAATACAACCCTGCAGTGCCAGAAGAGCTAGTCGGTGTTTTAAACGCAGAGAGTGTTCGTATACAAAAGAAACTAAAATTAAACAAGCAGAAATGTGCGCAAACTGGACACGAGACCACGTAGCTCCTTACTATTCGCGCTGAAGCTGAGATCGCTCGCTATTACACATCACATACGGACCGTTATGGGTTGTGTGTGAAAGTGCACATATTACGGTATTTCGCTCGCAGTGTGAATGGACCAAATCTAGCGGCCTGGGAACAAATGCCGGGTCGTATTATCCGTGTATTTGCCGGAATCGCAGTGTGAAAGGGGCTTTAAAGGGTTAGTTCACCCAAAAATGAAATTTATGTCATTAATGATCCTAATGTTTTTCACACCCGTAAGACCTCCGTTCATCTTCAGACACAGTTTAAGATATTTTATATTTAGTCCGAGAGCGTATTGAAGTGTATGCACACTATACTGTCCATGTCCAGGCAGGAAGGGAATAAAAACATCATCAAAGTAGTCCATATGGGACATCAGTTGGTTAATCAGAATCTCTTGAAGCATCGAAAATACATTTTGGTCCAAAAATAACAAAAATGACGACTTTATTCAGCATTAGTCTTCTCTTCTGGTTAAAATAAAGATTCAAACGGTTCATGAATCAGCAGATTGATTCATGATTCGGATCGCGTGTCAAACTGCTGAAATCACGTGACATTTTTATTCCCTTTCTGGCCATGAACAGTATAGTGTGCATACAGTTAGATACGCTGTCGGACTGAATATAAAATATCTTAAACTGTGTTCTGAAGATGAATGGAGGTCTTACGGGTGAGGAACGAAATTAGGGTGAGTCATTAATGACATAAATTTCATTTTTGGTTGAACTAACCCTTTAATGCAGGTGTAAACAGTTTGAGCTGGTCCAATTTCTACTACGTCCAGATATAGTCAAAAACGCATTCTGATTGCTTTCGTAGTCTAAACACTCATGTGGTCCAATCAATGTTTTTGTCTCTGCCTACTGACTTAATGCATAAACATTACGGGAAGCGCACTAGCCATATGGGATTTAAACTTTGTCGGCTGAAGACCCAAGTTTGGTTTGAAGATGGAAAACATAACAAACAAAACAAACTCTCTATTCCTGATTTCTAACACACACACTGTCCGAGCAGAAACCAAAGATGCTGCTCTCTCTATGTTGTTCTAGTGTAAATTGCACAAGCTTTTTTTGTCCATTAGATCAAAAGATCTGAAAAAACCTATGCCTTTACCCTTCCATAGTCCCTCCCCTCGAAGAAATCAGGACAGAAATGGTCGAAAGTGGACAAAAGAGATGGATTAAAACACCAGGTGTAAACGGGAATGTGTCTCCCTCGTCTACTTGTGATCCGATCGACCAAATACACATATTAATAACAGGACTGGAGAGCCTTCACTCCTGACACTTCAGCCAGGAGCAGCTCTTATGACAGGCAGCATCAGTTCGCTCTGTTTTTACATATTTATATCTGTCCTCTTCTGCTTCAGTGCACACAGAGACGGCTAGACATGACACAGATATTCCCAGATATACCTTCTCTACATCCCTGTCATACATTTTCACATTTTTGGGGGTGTATTCTTTCTATTTTGAATTTTGTCATGAATTTTGTTGTAGGGCAAATTCTGCATAAAAGCTAGTATCACATAATAAAACCAATTTCACCTCTTCTGTCTATGTATTTTAACTATGCATTTATTTTTATTATCATTCAAATGTAAATATATACATTTTTTTTAAATGATCTTTTTGAATACAAAATGATGTTCAAAAGTTTAGAGAAAAATATGTATAATTATTAGGGCCGGGACTTTAACGCGTTAATTAAGATTAATTAACTACGGGACTTTAACGCGTTAATTAATTACGCAAAAAAAAAAAAAAAAATTAATCGCACTTATTTTTGCCTCGCGGAACGTTTTTCAATGAATGAGTTTTGACGGACCGATTATACTGGAACACCAACTAGCGCTCATGAGTTACGACAACAACCATGAAAACAACAAACCATAGTGAACATGAACGAAGAAGCTGATGAGACCGCTTTGCTTGGCCCCGTGGATGGGAAATTTAGTTTTAAAAAACGAAATGATGGAAGCGTCGACAAGAGCATGGTTGTGTGCAAGCTATACAACAGGGGTATCCAAAGTCGGTCCTGGAGGGCCACTGACGTCCTGCAGATTTTAGCTCCAGCTTGCCTCAATACACTGCTAAAGTTTCTAGTATGCCTAATAAGACCTTAATGAGCTGGTACAGGTGTGTTTAATTGGGGTTAGAGCTAAACTCAGCAGAACAGTGGCCCTCCAGGAGCAGGATTGGACACCCCTGCTATACAACAAGGAATTAGCGTATCACCGCAGCACATCGAGCCTCAAATATCACAAATATGCTTTTGCTACACTTAATGGCAAACATTGCACTGGTCTGCTGGACTGAAATAAATAAACAATATTTTGTTGATTAAGCTTATGTATTCAGTCATTATTCAATGGTATACTAAAAATACATGTAAAAAATTACTTCTCATTGTTCTCAGGTAAAATATTTATATGCGATTAAAATGCGATTAATTTCGATTAATTAATTACAAAGCCTCTAATTAATTAGATTAATTTTTTTAATCGAGTCCCGGCCCTAATAATTATATTCAGCAAGGATGCATTCAATTGATCATCTCAGTAAAGACATCTCTATTTTAAATAAATTCTGTTATTTTGAGCTTTCTTTTTATCAAAAAATGTTTTTTTTAATTAAATAATGAATCAAGGTTTCCACAAAAATATGAAGCACCACAACTATTTTTTATTAATAATAATAATAATAATAATAATAATAATAATAATAATAAGAAGAAGAAGAAGAAGAAGAAGAAGAAGAAATGTTTCTTGAGCAGCAAATTTGGATATCACATATTACAATCTTAGAAGAAAAGGTTCTATCTGTGCTACGTATTTGGAACCCATAAAAGATTCTATATAGAACTCTTTTTAAGTGCCAAAAGGGTTTTTTCCTGTCATTATAGAACCTTTTTAGCATTAAAGGTTCTTTAGAGTTGACTCAAGTATGAAAGGTAGGGTTGACTAAACTCCAAAGAACCTTTAATGCTAAAAAGGTTCTATAATGACAGGAAAAAAAACCTTTTGGCACTTAAAAAGGGTTCTATATAGAATCTTTTATGGGTTCCAAATACGTAGCGCCGATAGAACCTTTTAAGATTCTATATAGAACCTTTTTTTCTAAGAGTGTCCTATAGGATCATGTGAAACTGAAGACTGGAGTAATGATGGTGAAAATTTAGCTTTGATCTCAGGAAACAGGTATTTAAACTAATAATATATCACAATATTACTGTTTTACTATATTTTGAGTAGAAGATTCTTTTTTGTTGTTGTCAAATGTTGCTCAGTGTGTTGTGATCCCATGACACCTTTCAGAACGGTTTCCTCATCTTTATCATTATGAGCCGATTAAGCGAACACAGTGTGGGCCGTGACATGAGTTGGACCGAGCAAAGCGTGATTGTTAGCAGAAAACATTGAATTAGCCAAAATATTCTGAAAGAATTCTGCAGACATTTTTTTAGACAAGGTTTTGTGTGGGCCTAGACATAAATGCTGTTGTTTGCACAGCTCTTTAACATGATTCTGAATCCTTCCCAATGGGATTTTTTTCACTTAGAATTTTTGTAAAGGTTTACCTGGGCGTGTATTTTTTTCTAGGGGTGTAACAATACCCTCATGCCACGGTTTGATACTGAAATCATGATATGATATTATTGCAATACATCAAGAAAATGGTTTAACAAAAGGTTAACAAAAAATGGACTGCCCACTAAAATTCTAAATTTGGTTTCACATTAGGGGTGGGAATGAATAACTCAATGCACAAGACAAATGTTACGCCAGAATAAAAATATGAATGATTCTGATGCTAAAATATATTTTTTTGTAGACGAATATGCCTTCACTCTGTCTCTGACTAGAGATATTTGGCCACTTTTTACTCGTAGCATGAGATATTCGCCATTATCAGGACTCACAAATCCCTCATTGCATTATTATACAATACATATTCATCATTATGTACAGTAGTAGTTTAATGTAGTACTGACACTAAAACTCTTTTTATGACCGTACATAGTAATTTTCATTTTGGGTGAACTATTCACATTTCATATTGTCACTATCCACAATATTGCATTTTTGTATTGCGATATATTGTGACACGATATATTGTTACACCCCTAATATTTTGTATTCTATTGCATTTACAAGATTAGACAAACAACTTTATTCTGTGCAATAACATGCACTGATATATTGTGTGTAACTTTACTGTAGCTCAAACAGTAGTAGATCGTGGCACTATAATGCTAAGTTTATGGATTTGATACCCATGGAATGCATGAATTGAATGTATAACTTAAATGCATTGTAAGTTGCTTTGGATTAAAGCATCTGCCAAATGCGTATATTTTAAACAAGCAGTGAGGTAGAAATATACTAAGAAAGTCAAAACATTCATTTGATTTCCCGTTCTCGTGGCTATGCTGCTGAAGGCAGCTGCCAAAACATGCGAACGGATAGATGTGGGTCACTGCACAAAGTCACTGTGCCGACATCCTTTACGTCCACACACATATACACACTCACACTGTTTAAACATGCACATATACATTTGGATGCTCTTTCCATTAAACCACTCATGGGCAGCTTTAATATAGACAGATAAAATCCCTTAAAGAGGCTTATCTCATTTTTACTCATCTGAGGTCAGAGGCTTTTGGGCGTTTGCTAAAAAAAAAAACATAAAAAATACAAACAACTGTTGAAAACGTGCATATTATGACATAAAATACAGTGTCTTTTGCATTGTGCACTGAATGAGCTGAAGTGTTTATTGATGATGATTATTTCCAGATGATTGATCTCGATAATCACACTGAAGCGTCTCAGTATGAGACCAATTAGCAAATGATGCAAGATAACGCTTACGGGTGTCGTGGGTTTAAAACGCTTGCCTTTGTTCTGTTTGTTGTGTCTGTAATCGAGGCAACCGTGTGGTTCTTGTTGTTGGATTGAGGATAAAAACATGAGTGCCATGAGCTGTCTAGTTTGAAGAACAGCTTTTAGTAGTGAAGTCAGTCTTGCCCTACAGTCTCGCAGTTATATATCAATGTATAGGCTGGTTCTGAGTTTCCATTTGTGCAAGTGTCTGAGTTCATTGGGGGGGTGTTAAAATATTAATGGTGTTTGGATGATTCCAGCACTCCACTGGCGTCGTTTGCGTGTGCACGTGTGCGTGTGTGTGTCAGTGCAGATGTGGGTAACCCAGTTTATCCAGCATGTTGATCTGCGAGACAGATTGTTGCCACTCCACTGGATACTTCAGAAGAGCCCCAAGAGAAACATGTAATTCTGTTGCTGTTCATTGTTCTGTTTTGTATTTCTAGTGCTGTGAATGTTTTTACTTGCATTGCTAAATGTAAAATGTTAAATGTTGTGCTTAGACACGTCACATGACAAAGACCACACGATACAGATGTTCAGTATTAGACATGTAGAAACAGGTGTTATGGTTTAGGTAGCAGTGATTTACTGCAGAGTTTTTTTTCTTCTTCTGTATCTTAAAGTAGACAGTGTGTTTTTCTATCAGGGCTACGGTCGTGAACGCTGAGATCTTTCAGTATTTCAGCGTCAAATATACACAGTTTGTGTTGTTTATTATTAGAAGTATAACTGGGTCATTCTCAGGAAATGGTGCTATTTGTTCCTGAAATTTTGAGGAAGATTATTTATAAACAGTTCTTAACCACTTGCCAGTGAATTTTAGCATTCAGTTATATTATTTAAGATTACAATTTTAACTGATAATACTTTTTAAAACACACTTTGTGTGCCTTTTTGTTATTGAAAATTATTAATTAATTGAATTATATGCATCCTTATAATTCAAGTACAAGATGTACAAGTATTATATTAATTTCTTAGAAAAGCTAGTGTACAACTAGTGTATGACATTTTCTTTGTCTTCGAACATGCTTACATACATGGCTGAGTGTGAAATGGTTAATAATAACCTAGCAAATATTATCACATTTTTCACAGTCAATATTTTTGCCCTTTGTGCCATAAAAATCTGTAAAAACGATCAATAGCTCTTTTTTTCCTTCACAGCTGAACTGTTGAACTTTTATTTATTTATTTGCATTATTTTCTTATCAGTAAATTTGTCAAATATTGTGACTTTATTGTGACTTATTAATTAGATCAGCATTAAAGGATTAGTTCACTTTAGATGTGGCCAAACATTATAAATTACTTAGGGACAGTACTTGATGACAAACTAAAATTTAAAACAAATACTGATATTAGTAGAGAAAAAATCTTCGGCATATGTATTTTTTTGTAGAAAACTTTAAACTTTTAATATGGATGTTTCTTTTATGAGAATGTATGTCAGAAATAAGAGTAAGTTGATTAGTATTGTAAAAATGTGCAGTAAGATAGTTGGAACTGATTTAAGGTGGGTCAATAAAGGCTTTCTGAAGTGAATCAATGCATTTGTGTAAAATATCCATATAAAAGTTATAAAGTCAAATATTTTGCTTCCGCCAGACCGCCTTCCATATTAAACTTACACACGCTACATCCTAGTGATACACTTTTTTCATAAGTTGAATACGGAAGGTGGTCTACAGGAAGCTAGATATTTTCAAATATGGATATTTTTCTTACAAAACCCCATCAATGAACTTCAGAAGGCCTTTATTAAAGACCCAGAGCCGTGCTGAGTAAGTTAGTGTGCTTTTTTTGAGCGTCAAATTCAATGGACCCCGACACTTTAATAAAGTGTATAAACGTCAGGATATTTATTAATATAACTCCGATTGTGTTCATCAGAAAGAAGAAAAGTCATATACATCTACAGGGCTTGACATTAAGCATGTTCATGTGTTTGTCCTTCGGACAAGTAAATCGTTCATTCACTTGTCCGAGTAAAAAATTTGCTTATCTGGAAAAAAGTTCGATATTTTTTAGATTGTGTGTGTGTTGTAACTAAAATTTATTCTGAAGCAATATTCTCACCAGTGTTCAATCAGCTTTGACATATTTAAATCTGCATATTTGTGAATTAAAAAAATATATATTTTTACCTTTTATAAAAGGCATTTCCCCCCTAATCCTATTAACTATAGGCTATGCTTCAGGTTTAATTTTATATTGTTAAATTTGATCAATACATTAAATTAAATTAAGACACTATAAGGGCTGTTAACAATAAAATTAAATGATTTACACTGAAAAATTACAACTGCATTAAATAATGTTTTGAGATTTGTAGTTTTGAATAGACAAAAAAGAAATGTTGTAAAGAAATGTTTAAATATGAAACTAAACCTCCAGTAGGTGGCAGCAGGTGGCCATCTTAATGAGTCAGCCATTGAGTCGTTCATTCAAACGATTCATTCAAACACTGAATCGTTCAGTAACACACTTGTTGCTGTGAGACACTACGGTTCTGCTGTGTGTGAACGATTTTCGCTGCTGAAATGGAACAAAAGCACTCAATAATGCATCTAAAATGTATGTGACTTTAAGTGGATGTTAATGTCAGTGAATGTTAATTAATTGATTAAGAAACTGTCATATGAAATCAGTGTCATTTTCAGTCATGATGGTATTAAGGAAACAGCTAAAACGCTCTAGTGTTGTAATTTCTCCTCGAGAGGCTGCACGAGCATCAACAGCGCAGCCTTGTTATCGTCAGTTCATCATATATTATTATCCACCACTATCGATCGCCACTTACACTAAATGAATGCACAATCATTCTTGCATTTTGGTGATTCGCTAGTTATTTTTTTGTTTTAATCCGGCTCTTGTCCGTCGGGCAAGTAAAATTCTTTTTCACTTGTCCCTTCAAAAAATCGTTAATGTCGAGCCCTGATCTATCTATATATATAGATATCGGCTTGAGGGTGAGTAAATCATAAGGGAAATTTTCATTTTAAAGTGAACTACTCTTTTAAGGGAAATAGGCAAAAATGGCATTATTTCCTTAGAAGGATCCATGTGGAAATACTAAAATGAAGTTTATCAGCTGCAGGACACTTACAATTAAATTAATAGCAGTAAAGTATTGGTGGCATTTTCAAGTGTAAACAGTAGAAGAGATATTCTCTCAGTCTCTCTCTGTCCTTGTTTAGCTCTCTGCCGGTCATGTGCCTGTGTGTGCTGAACGCAGGCGCCCTGTGCCATGTTGTGCTCTGTTGCCATCCACACAGACAGTAGAGACGCATGCCACACATGCCTGAGGTCCGACTGACCCAGATCCACTGAGCCTTGTGCTCTTCCCTCTGCTGTGGACGGGCCGCTGACCCACTTCACACCATTGTGTCTGTAAAGCCCGTCATCCTAGTGCAAAAAACACAGAACCGTGTGCATTTACAGAAGGTTTTCAGAGATAACCACATGTAGGAAAAGAAAAAACACAAGTATGATCTTGTTAATGTGTTGATTCTTTCCTCTAGATGGGAGTGAGATGAAATGGTGAGCAAATGGATTGAAGTTTTGTTTACCTTTTTTGACAAAAGAGAAGACAACAACATCAGGTTGCACCGATTTAAAAATTGTAGTTGTTTCGACTACAGGCAGCCGATATTTTTTAAATCCCTTTTTGCCAGCAGTGAAGTACCCCTTTAATTTGAGAACAGTTTTCCGATAGGGACCAAAACAGTGTCCTATACATGGGACTTTTGCTCAGATGCCATATTTGGGTTGTATTTATAGGGCCATATTTTGTGGTGCCTGTTTAGGAAATGTCTGCTTTTACTTTTCAGAATTTTTGCCTAGTGGATGAATGAATACATTTCCTATTTTATTTTGTTATGTGCTTTTGTAATTTTTCTTAGTTTTTTAAAATTACTATTATGGTTTAATTATTTAAACAAAACTTAATTATATTTTTTTATTTTAGCTCTTATTTTTATTTCAGCTCAGCATCAGTATTTATTTACACAGTATTTTTTTTTTAGTGCTTCAACTTAATTTTTGTTCAGTTTAATATTTTTCATCTTATATTTTCATTTTTTTTATTTTTTTATTTAAAGATGCAATGTATAAATTTTAAGGACATCTAGTGGTGAGGTTGTGAAGTGCAACCCCACCCTTCCGAAGCACATAGAGAAGCTACGGTGGCCGACACAGGACAAAGATGTCATCATCGGAGACACCAGAGAGTAGCTAGTGCTCTGTAGAGCAGTTTGTCCTTTTAGGGCTACTGTAGAAACATGGCAACACAAAATGGCGATTTCACTGTAAGGGGACGGTGAATGGGGATAGAAACAGCTCATTCTAAGGTAATAAAAACATTATGGTTCATTATGAAAGGTCTTTATACTCCACTGAAAACATAGTTATGATTATTATATTGCATTTATGCCAGTGGATACTCATTAGACAATGCATCTTTAAATTAACAAAAATGTTTAAATATTTTTATAGTTATAATAACCTTGCCACCTAGCAACATTCCAAACCCCTTTATGAACAACTTAGCAACTGCATAGCAACACCCTGGCAACCACCCACAACACTCCATCATGGTGGTTGAGTTTTGAATTTGCGAGTTTCTTGTCTACTATATATTTTTATATAATTTAAAGAGTTCCAGCTCCTTTTATGGCTGATGAGGGATTGTAGGGTCTATTTTTACTGCGCTAGAGGTGAAACTCGATCTGGCTGCAGTGGACCTGACAGATCAGTGTCTGAACGCCACGTGAACTTCTATACTCAAGCGCAGGTGTCTGTGTGTTTAGCTCACTGCGGTCAGATGTGCTGAAGCAGCGATGCCCCCTGCTGTGACTATAGGACTCCGTGCGTGAATCAGAATATCAGGATGAAGATTCCTCCTAGAGGCCTTTTATTCTGAAGCACCAAATGTACTGCAACACAGCCTGCCAGGTCAAGTAGATCTTTCTCTTTTTTGCCCCAAACTCTCATCACTGTAGTGCGGTTTTCCGTTGCTGCGTCTCAGATGATCTGCACAGACATGTTCTAAACCCTTTGTATGCTTTAGTCTCGGGTTTACTGCTGTTTTTATCTCTTTGTCCCTCTGCCCAAACATTGTCTCATCGCTGGATCACATGCAGTGCTTTGCTTTCTTTTTTCAAGCTCACAAAGCTTTGGTATCAACCTCTTTTCTAAATGTTCTTCCTTGTGCATCTTGGGAGGTTTTGTATTTGTTCCTGTTGATGGGTGAATAAGACAACATGACCCTTTTGATTAGTAAAATTAATTATTATACCACAGTGCTGTTGAAATGGGAAGATATGTTCAGAGTTTTGCCGACCAGATACGGTGAAAGTTTAATCTGTCTACTAGCTCCCCGTCACGTTGCTGTGGTTGGTTGTAGCGCTATCCAATTGTGTGCAGAGGGAGTTTGAAAGAAGACCGTTTATCCCGCCCCTCGGATTGAGCTGTCAATGGTGAGTTCCCAGACCAAACATCTTGATGTGGGTCTGGCTCGTCAGGCTACTCATTTTGTGGAAGTCTAGAAGGTCTTAACACACCATTGGAAATCACTAAAAAGGCTGGGCTTGATTTCATAAGGAAGATATGAACTTTTGACTTGTGGGCGTCCTAAATTTGCTGCGTGTCCTGATTACAAATCAGTGTCTGCTTATGATATCTCACATCTGATATGCTTTATGTACCAGTCTTAATTGCTACTGTGAAGTACTAATTAATTCCATCTCCAAATTAGAGGAATTTAGCATCTGATTAGTGGGAGCGTATCTCTTTCCATGCCGAAGAAAAATGGCACACTTTCTGTGTCTTTCCCGGGACAGATGCCGTTTCTTTGTCTACGCAGACAGTTTGTCCCCTTGGTCTCGATGGTGAGACATTGCCCTGCTGCTAACCTTTACAGACTGAACATGGGAACCTGACTCCCTCTAAGAAGAGCACAGGGGGAAGCTGCCACTTATCATTAGCGTTTGATGTGTAGCTAAATGTTTGTAAGGAGTCGAATTGCTAATAGTGCATATTATTTTCTGGCGTATGTTATACTCTTCCGTTATTTACAGTAGCAAAGCTCAGCAATTGTCTCTTTCCACTGCTTAACAGCAGTTGCTTCTGTAGGCAGTCAAGCTTTTTGTCTTCCTGTCATGAGGTCTACCCTAAGAAGATGACAGCTGCACAATCAAAGACTGAAACCTCATCGACCTCAGAAACAACTGGAGAAACACAGACATGCCCTTTAATCAAAACAGGATGTTTAGACTCACGCTGACCTCATGTTTACCCCCTGAGGCCAGAGGTCAAGATGCTGTTTAACATTTAAATAATCATTTTGGACTTGGTGTGACACAATAGATATGATTGACACAAGGTCAACGGTCAGTTTCTTTATAAGTAGTTATTTAACAAATGCTATTTGCAGACTTTTTTGTGGTGTTTTGGGGATAGGACAGGAAGCGAAGTGGGAGAGAGAGGGTGGGACGGGATCAGGAAAGGTCCCCACAAGCCGGGATATGGAACTTGGGATGCCCGAAGCTTGTCTGAATGCTGCACACGAGGCTATGGGCCATAATAAATTTTTTCATGTAGTGCATTTTAATTTACATATCTTAATTTCATATATTAATGCATTTGTTTCTGGTCAGTTCTGGTATTTAATGTTTTCAACAACAACAAAAAATTATTGTTGAATATCCATTTTCACTTTAAAAAATGGTTATACTTTCTTCCTCATGAGAAACCCTGATATAAGCTATAATTGTGGTGTGTGGCCTTATTCGCCTACTTATAATATGCCCTAAAAGTATGCACTGTTTTTGTGAAGAAAAAGTGCATACTACTGAGTGTGTAGCAGAAGAGTAGGCAAGCTTTGGAACATGCTTCTTCTTTATAATTGTGTCTTTAACAGTTGCTTAGTTATGTGTATCCTTTCACTGTTTAAACTGCCCTATCATTTGTCTTGTCACAGTTAAAATCATCCACATTCAATTTCATTTCCTACCGTTTCAGAGGGAAATCTGCCAGAACCGCGATGACAACACGTTTCTGCACGTGTGTGTGTGTGTGTGTGTGTGTGTGTGTGTGTGTGTGTGTGTGTGTGTGTGTGTGTGTGTGCTTTTAAGTGAGAGCAGAGAGAGCAGGAGCAAGAGTATGTGCTTTTTGTACATAATAAAACATAATTTTGTGGAAATTATGGAAATAATTTGACATTTTTATCCAGTTTACTATATTTCTTTGCTTGGTCAGTGTCGCTGCGGGTTTTAGTCCTTATGCTGTTGTCAGCTATAATAACTGATAAATAACTTAAATAATTTGTCGAAGTGATATGGAGTTTGTCTGGCTATCACCAGACCAAGCTCAGTTTAAGATTGAACATCGGTCTGGGGAGTCTGCTCTGTATTTTCTTCTGCACAAGAGGCGTGATAAACGAGCATTATTCAAATGACTCTGTACGCAATTGGATAGTCCTTCAACCAATCAGACCACAAGAGGCGTGATCAACGGGCAACGACCCATCGCTTCTCTAATGTAAAATTACTTATCATGTTAAACCCACCAATAGCGTGCCAGCTGGATTAACCAGTCTGTGATTGGTTCCAGCAAAAGTGTAACAGAAGCAGTAGAAATGAATGTACAGGTTTTCAGACTGAGTTGGCTGGCGAAATCAAATCGCTTGCAGTTCAGGCTGGGTTTACCCAATCTAATATGGAACTGTGATGCAGTCAAAACCTGCCTGGAACTACTTTTGCCGTGTGTTTCCTAAAAATAATTGCACGACTTTGAATGTTTGCCAAGATTCAAGCGTTCAACAGGCCTGTAGTATTAGTACTTATAATGCGCTACCCCCAATACTGATCATGATATACAAGCATTTGATGCATTTTCCAATGGTTTCTTCATGTACCCATCACTCAGCCTTACAGATGAAAATGACTTTTTTCTAGATATACTGTGTGTTTGAAACTGATAGCAGACTAATGTCTGAAACTGATGAAGCTGTTGACTTGAGACCACCGGCTCTTTAATTGTATTTCAGATTACCTCTCCAGAGGTTATCGCTGCTCCAGCAGACCTTTTCTGCATCTGAAGTGAAGAGAATAAACATATTTAGTCAGCTGTTAAATGAGCAGTCACTACTGATCCCATTATTTAATTAGATTCATGCTATGATTATCTAAACTCATTTGAAGGGCTGCAGTCATGGATTTTTACAGTATAGCATTCAGTTAATCCTTCAGAAGCCACTAAATCCATTATGTTGTGGATGGGGGAGGGGTTAAGACTTGCATTAATCAAATGAAAGCACTAAGTTGAAAGGTGTAGCCTAAAAAGACCCCATGAAGTGACTTCACTAGTGCATGTTTATCATGCTGATATTGACATTAGTGTAGCGAGTGATTCCTCCAGGCTTCATCCACACCTTTATATTCAGAGAAACGAGATCCACAAGAGGCTAATGATTCTCTGCAGTGTTTCTCATGTGAAAATCCTGTGGGATGGAGATCGCATGCCGTCTTTAATGTATTTTACGTGTGAGTAAAGTGTGTGAACCTGATGCTAATGACCTGCTAATGTGGTTGAAGTGTTTTGTTAGCGAGAAAGCAGAGATCATTTCTGCAGAGTGATTCTAGGTGAAAATCTGATACATACAAAATACTGTATTAACATTCCTGCAGATTCTCTTCAGATGCACACAAGCCCTTAAGTGGTGCTGTAGTAGTCAGGGAATAAGTATATCCCATGGAGAAACTGATGATGGTAACCATAGTTTCAGTATCTGCATATAGTGCTTTGCACAGTTTGCAGATGATGTAATATGTAACAACATACCACAGAGATTTATGGAGAGACACAAGAGACCAAAATATCAGGAAAGGCTTTTTATGACTTGGCAAGTTAGAAACCACTTAGAAATCATCAGTAAATTCTATCAAACACTCAGAATACCCTAGCAACACACAAAAGCATTACTTTATTTGTTTGTTTGTTTGTTTACTCATGTATTTATTCCAAAGAATTTACAAAAAAGTTGTACATTTGCAAAAATATCATTATTTTCAATCACAAGTTAACCCCCACAGGTTCATGGGAGGGAGGTTGACACAAGTGGGCGTGTCTACTTTTAATTACTTTTGCTTTGTACAAACTTTTCAATCAACTATCACAAACTATGCATCACTTAAAAGCTAAAATACTCAAGATTTATGTTCTGATCTTGTTTTTGCAGTAAATACACCAGGGAGGAAAGGGTTAAAAGTTTTTAAGTCCTAAGGTCCTTATGGCCCCGCCCACCGACTCTATACACGATGTGATTGGCCCGGCAAGAGTTAGGGGAATACAGCTGAGAAGTGTATTAAGAGTTGCTATACAACATTTGCGGGCAGATTAGATTTACTGCCGCTAGGGTGTGCGTCTAGATTTCTAGGCTAGAGGTTAACCCTTTCCACCAAAAAAAATTAAATGAAATGTACATAAAAATGTTAATAACTCCAATAATAAAATTATATATTAATGCATATTATTATCGATTATAATGGTGATTGACAAGTCACCTTTATTTCAGTATAGCTCTTTATACAATACTGATTGTTTCAAAGCAGCTTCTGTAATTAACAGGAATATAACTGTTAATATTGCATAATTTGATTATGAAACAGCTTTGATTCAGCTCTGCAGAAGACAATAGCGTCATTATTCGGCTCAATGTTGTTCATATATTATAAAACAAATTCAGTTCAGTATAAAGCAGCTAAAAGACAACAGTGTCATTTATTAAATTAAATTCAGTTCAATAATAGTGTCGATGTTGCGAAGTGAATCAATTATTGCTCTTTCCAAATGACCCGTATAGTATTTTGGTAGAAAGTGTTACCCTGGTAAATCTTTGGTTCATTTTTAAAGCATTATTCTAGGTTTAATTCCTTTCAGAGAGTTCTTGCTAAAATGATTGTACTCAGACTGAGCTTATAGAGCTAGTTCTGTTTTATTTCTTCATTGTAAATAACTTTCTCTTTTTCCTCTTCCTCTCAGTTCTCACATCTCCTCCAGGGACGAGTGGGACACTTCAGAATGAGAATGAGCTGGACAGTGAGATCCTAAAAGCGGATGACACAACGGTCACAGACTCCTCCTTCATAACAGACCCTCCCTCAAAAACAGAACCAATCAAATCTGACGCAAGACCCAGCACACCCGGAGCCAGTCCCAACCCACCGGCTAAAAAAGGTACTGAGAAGGAGACCAATACACTGTTTGTGTCTCAAAAACTGTCTTTAGCTTTCCGCTGTGGGATATGTCATTTACATCATTACATTTAAGGAGGGGACTCAGCACCCTAACAATCCCTTAGCAACTACCCTAGTGTGAAAGGGACAGCTCACCTAAAACTGAAACCAACTGTTGTGTCTTGTCGTTCCAAGAATTCAAACCCGTAAGACTTTCGTTCATCTTGGAAACTCAAATTAAGATCTTTTTGATCAAATTTGAGAGTTTTCTGTCGAAGTGCTAGCAATCAAACCAAAATAAAAATAACAAAATAATATAATGTATTTATTATAGTTGCATTATTAATTTATATTATACATTGATTTAATAATATATTATTTGTATAATGTAATTCATTTAAATATATATTTTTTATTTTTTATTAATGTATTTATTTTTATGCCATTTGTTTTTTTTACTTAAATTCATATTTTACTTTTTCAATAACCAAGTAATTTTTCCCCAAATGTTACTAGTATTGTTATCATTTCAAAAATAATGATCAAATAATTATTATTATCAAAAATAATAATTAATATATATATATAAAAAAATATATATATATAATTGTGTAACAAATAATATAATAATTTATGTCGAGACTCAAACAAAACAAATTGTAACATCACATCATTCGTTATTTTGAGGAATATATTTCTAATACGTTTAATAATATCAAAACATTTCTTTAAAAATGTAATTTTTTAATGATGATGTAATCATAGTCCTTTGGACAAGGCACTAGACAAGAGTTAAAGTAAAGGACTGATGCTATAGAGATGTATTTATTTACAAAATTCGTATAGTAGAAGGATTAAAACAGAAGAATAAAAGAGAAAATGTATTCGAGGAATCCATCTCTTTCAGCATAATAGACCTCATGCATGTGAACATCCATCAGACTGACTTTAAAAAGACCTTTCTAAATTCATCCTAATCAGATGGTCGTGGCCGCGAGCCAAGTCATTGTTTGTGAAGAGGGCGAGACGTGGAAACCCGACATGGCCGTGCATCAAAGCGGGGAGCGAACCTCGTGGTGTGTGTGTGTGTGTGTTTGGGGAAGGTTTGCTAAGAGTTCTCGAACAGTCTCGAGTGTATAAGGCTTAGTCGAGTCCTTTTGATGGTGGGCGCGGGGCAGACCGGTTGCCATAGCAACAGTTCGATTCGCTGGGAAAGAGTTGCATGTATATTGCATTACAAGGAGGACACGCTTAACAAGAAGAATGCATAGATGAAACGCAGTCGCATGCGCTTTAATTGAATTGAGCATCCTTCACATGTGACTGTGTGATCAGAATAATACCTGACTCACCACATTTCCCTTCAATGCCTTGGATTAAACCACCTCTGCAGTTAAAGAACTGAGGACATACTTATCTTGATTGAATCAATATTCTCCTGAGGCCAGGAAGAAAATGGAAAATGTCTGTTACAAGCCTCTAATTTGCCAGGAAAGAGAAATGGAGAAGAGGGGGAGCCTGAGAGACAAATTACTTAGCATATATCTTTGGTATAATGTCGACCAGCTCTCATCAGATTAACAGCACCATACTTTACAACAAATATATGCTTACTTATAATAATGTAACATTTTGAACAGTTACGTTTGTTCCTACCCCCCCACTGAAATATTGGTACTATTTACAAATGACTTTCTCATGTCATTGTCAACTTTAAAGTAATTTGAAAGTACATTTTAAAGCATTATCTGTTTTTTCTTAACAGATGGGATGAGTTCAGAGCAAAGACAGAAGCAGGCCAAAAAGCGGCGAGAGGAACGGGCCAAATATCTGGGTGAGGCTTTATAAACACAACTTTTGTCCTGCCTTGTTGGTCTAATGATGTGGTTATGCTGCACAAAACATCTATCTAGTTTAGTACATAAATGCAAATATAAACTGAATATACAATATACAAAATAATTAGGGACTACGTTGAGAGTACAGTCTGAAGTCAAATAATGGTTAACTCAGTTATAGACTATTCCCACAAGAAACACTTAATGAAAAACAACTTTATCTGCCAACTGGTCTCTAATGATGTTCAGTGAAGTCAGCAGCATCATGTACAGTACAAACTGATGCGACTGACCGATGTTGACCGATGTGCTTGTGATTTGTGTTTACTGCTGCAGACCAGCGAACCCAGGAGCAAGGTAAGATACGTCACAGGATCGATCATTTGATTAAGTGGATCGTCTCCATTTATTTCATGTCCTGTGATCTTTGTTTTTCTCATTTGTCCAATTTTCTTTGTCCACAATTTCAAAAATCATTATGATTAAGGTGTAGTATTTTAAATACAGCTCACGCACAATGGACTGAACCAAACCTTTTACTTGCATACATACAGTACAGGCCAAAAGTTTGGACACATTACTATTTATAATGCTTTTGAAAGAAGTTTCTTCTGCTCATCAAGCCTGCATTTATTTGATCAAAAATACAGAAAAATTGGAATATTGTGAAATATTATTACAATTTAAAATAATTGGTTTTCAATTTATCTTACTTTAAATGATAATTTATTTCTGTGATGCAAAGCTGAATTTTCAGGATGGTTCCTCCAGTCTTCAGTGATCATGATCCTTCAGAAATCATTCTCAGATGAGGATTCATTTACAGTTGGAAACAGTTCTGCTGCTTCATATTTTTTCATAACCTGTGATACTTTTTTATAATACTTTGATGAATAAAAAGTCAGTAATTTGGGGTCAGTCGTTTTTTTTCTTTCTTTCTTTTTTTGAAATAAATCAATAATTTTATTGTTAAATTGATAAAAAATATGATAGTAAAGGAGATTTATATTATTTGAAAATGTTATTTTGAATAAATGCAGTTCTTTTGAACCTTTTATTCATCAAATATATACGGCAGCAGAACTGTTTCCAACACTCATAATAAATCAGAATATGAGAATGATTTGTGAAGGATCATGATCACTGAAGACTGGAGGAATGATACTGAAAATTCAGCTTTGATCACAGAAATAAATCATCATTTAAAGTATAATAAATTGAAATCCAAATATTTTTAATTGTAATAATATATCACAATATTTTTTAAAAAATCTGTATTTTTGATCAAATAAATGCAGGCTTGATGAGCAGAAGAAACTTCTTTCAAAAACATTACAAATTGTAATGTGTCCAAATTTTTGGCCTGTACTGTATATTTATTTTGTGTGTGTGTTTTAACTATTTCCTACGATTATGTCAAATTTAACAGAGTTTATCACTGTTACAAGAAACTACTCATCATCTTTTGTAGTAGCGTAACATAGGCCTTCCCATGCTACAAATGATTATGAAATACATGCATATTTCATCATTCCCATGTGCAGCAGCTTTCATAAATCAATGCATGTGTCTCATATTCTCCACTTTTAACTATCTGATACATCCCTACAGGCACAGGGTGAAAAATGTGCCATCATTACAGTTCGTTTAGCCATGCCTCCCTCTCAGATTAGCTGTAATTACGTTTGCCATTAGCATGATTAGCCTGCTTGGCTATCAGCTCACTTTCAGCCGGAAAGATGCAGATAAACCTCAAAGTCTTGCCAGCTGTTTATCAGGTCCACAAGTCCAGTCATGCACCACAGCTGTAGGCTTTACATAAATGGTTTATTGTAGTTTTGGGACTAAATATCTTAGCTTGACAAATGCTGTGTATACAAAGACATAAACCTGGCTTAGCTGTTAGAACGAAGCAAGCGTTGTAATGCCGGATTGCTGCTATATTGAATTGCGCTGAGAATAAAATCTATTTTTCAGTGCAGTCTCACTGTCATATTGCATATTGTATGAAACTAATAGGATTAGTGAGTGTGTTTCGCTCGCTAGCGGTTTACTGGAGTTGAGACCCATGGTTCAACATGAAGGCTGAGATCTTCTTATGTTGAAGGATATAAAACAGAATTGTTATATATTTATAGAGGACTGAAGGGTTTTATGTTATTGGATTTAGCGTAAGTCAGAATTACTTATATCACCCACACAGTTTCAAATAGTCTGCATAAGAGTTTAATCTATCTATCTATCTATCTATCTATCTATCTATCTATCTATCTATCTATCTATCTATCTATCTATCTATCTATCTATCTATCTATCTATCTATCTATCTATCTATCTATCTATCTATCTATCTATCTATCTATCTATCTATCTATCTATCTATCTATCTATCTGTCTGTCTGTCTGTCTGTCTGTCTGTCTGTCTGTCTGTCTGTCTGTCTGTCTGCCTATCTATGTGTCTGTCTGTCTGTCTGTCTGTCTGCCTATCTATGTGTCTGTCTGTCTGTCTGTCTATGTGTCTGTCTGTGTGTCTGTCTGTCTGTCTATCTATGTGTCTGTCTGTCTGTCTGTCTGTCTGTCTGTCTGTCTGTCTGTCTGTCTGTCTGTCTGTCTGTCTGTCTGTCTGTCTATGTGTCTGTCTGTCTATCTATGTGTCTGTCTGTCTGTCTGTCTGTCTGTCTGTCTATGTGTCTGTATATCTATCTATCTATCTATCTATCTATCTATCTATCTATCTATCTATCTATCTATCTATCTATCTATCTATCTATCTATCTATCTATCTATCTGTCTGTCTGTCTGTCTGTCTGTCTGTCTGTCTGTCTGTCTGTCTGTCTGTCTGTCTGTCTGTCTGTCTGTCTATCTATCTATCTATCTATCTATCAAATATATATTGCCTATATGACTTAATGCTATTATTTCAAAGCATACCATGGTATTACCATAGTACTCTGCCCAAACAGTTTTTTGTCAACTTACCATGGTACTTCTTCTCCCTTTTCTTTACTCATCTAAAAAGATTTTAATCAACAAAATACAGACACATTTTCTCAATATTGAGATATTGAGAGCCATGCTTGTATTCAGTCAAATTGTGTTCTTCAGTGCTTCTCATTCACACAATAGCTTTTGTATGAGTCACAGCTCGTCCCGTTACCGACTCACTGCATTTCCTGTGGTATAAAGCGGATGTGCTTTAGAAATGAAACAGGGTAAAGTAAATACAGGGTCGCCCCACATGGATTTAAAGCAATGTTGTGAATGGAAGCAGTTCCCCTGTGTTTGTATTCCTCTGCTCAAATCCCATCTGGACTGCTGTGTGTGTGTGTGTAGACTTAGTTATGGTTGAGGGACTGAAAAACAGGAAATTCCACAGTGTGATGTCTCGTGTGTTCCTTAAATTGGGCCTGTGAGCAGAATGCATCCAGCTGTCGCTCAGCGTGCTTGAGGTTTTAAATAAAGAGCTCTGATTGGTTTTTAATTGTTTTTGAAGTCAAACTGCTGAACACACAGAGAATAAGACTAGAAGAATAGTTTTTCCTCAAGCACTGATTTATAAATGTAAAACGTTTTCAGTGGAGAGTAAACCAACAGTTATGGGAATGATTCTACAATTGTTAGTGATTAGTAATGTTAATTTACTGTGAAACAATCAGTTCTGATTTCCAAACAACTTTAGATAAGAAATTTATTTCTCCATACACTAATGAGATATTTGATAAATTAAGACATATCTGAAGCTAACAAAAGTATGTTCAAATAATGTTTGCTTATTTTCCCATTACATTAGTTTTTCTCAGTTGCTTTGGTACATTTCTCAAATCATCCTCGACATTTTCCAAACAGTAAGTGCATTTCTCAAAGCAAAACACCATGGATTACCTGCAGAAGCCAGTCTATTGCTCAAAATCCTTAGTTCATCTCTCAAAAGTAAATATCTGTGTCAATGAACATGTCAGTGCCATCAGAATGACAAGTCCTTGTGTCATTGTGTACGGATAAGACAGTCAAATTGCTTAGTCATGTTGTCAATATAGCGGTGTACTCTGGAGGGATGTTCTGATGGAAACTGTGGCTAAAGCTTTGATGACAATTACTGTAAATTGTAAGTTACGCCTTAGTGGATGTGGGAGTTTGATTGCAGAGACTGTACAAGATTCACATTTCCGCTTTTACTGTTAGAAGTAAAAATGTGACCATAGGACAATCTCCCATAAGTGCAGTGCTGTAGGAAGTGCAGTCTTCCTACACCTCCTGACGTTCCTGTCGGTTGGGCCACAACTTATCATTCACATCACAACGAATATCTTTAAAATAAAAAGTCTATTGGAAATGTATAGAAATATGCTTGGCATATTAAGACAACTTGTTCAACCATTTAGCATGTGTTATTTTAATGTGTACAGGATTAACTAAGGCTATGAACTAATGCCTAAATGTTGTGCTGGGTGAGACTATTAAAAAGAGACCCATTATAATACATTTTGATCAACATGACATAAGCAACTGATAATGTAGGAAACAGCAGGGAATTGCACATAATCATTTGCATGGATGCACCAATGCATTTGCAATTTTTTCATTGTGCACAAGTGACAAAATGATGTGAAGATTGAACATTTCAATAGTCTGAGAATTTCAATTCTGATCTGAGAAATGTACCAAAGCGACTGAGAAAAATTGTAAGTTAAAAATGTTTTTTCTTGTTTATACAAACACTAAGGGAACATTTTATTATTTCACAAACATTATGGGAATGTTACATTTGAAACAAGTAGCAACATTTAACAACATTAAATGAACATCCAACTCAAATATTTCAGGAAAAAAGTTCCATGAGCAATGTGTGAATAACATTTTCTTGTTTATAATTTTGAGAGAACATTGCCAGAATGTTGGCCAAAGTTCTGGGAACGTTTGCTGAGACCTCAGTATAAACTCACGTGTGTCTCCTTTTAGGAGACATCTCAATGTCTTAGACTGTGTTAAGTGGAAAAATCTGCAATCGAAAGAATGAATATCTTGTTTGCGTCTATTTTAATTTCTCATGAGGAATTTCAGGAGTAACATATGAGGCAAAAGGATTCTTAAATGACATGTTAACAATGACAGAAATTGACATAATAAGCAGCAGGCAGCATCACCCAAAAACTCTCTTTCTTCTCTTTCTCAGCGGCGAAGAAAGCTCAGTGGTTGGAGAAGGAGGAGAAGGCACGGCGTTTGCGTGAGAGCCAGTTGGAAGAGCGCAGGAGGAAGTTGGAGGAACAACGACTGAAGACGGAGAAAAGAAGAGCTCTGCTGGAGGAGAAACAAAGACAGAAACTGGAGAAGAATAAGGTGTGGAGATGCCATGTTCAATAGCATTACAGTATTGTAAAGATGCAATGCGAGATAAGCTTTTTAGGTCTCAAATTCAAAAGTAAATGAATGATTCAAAGTAAAGATTTGTATAAAATACTGTTTAAAAGTAAATAAAACATATATGAAGCAGCACAACTGTTTTCAGTATTGATATGAAGAAATCATCATATCAGAATGATTTGTGAAGGATCATGTGACGCTGAAGACTAGAGCAATGATGCTGAAAATTCAGCTTTGATCACAGGAATAAATTACATTTTAGAGAAACAAATAGTTATATGTTGATTGCTACAATTTGATGAACCACCAGTTATATAAGTGATTCAGATTCTTCTTGAGAAGAAAAAGTAACCAAATAAAGCTCATTGTGAATGTCTTTTTCTCTGCAGGAGAGGTATGAATCCGCCATAAAGAGGTCAACCAAAAAAACGTGGGCAGAGATCCGTCAGCAGAGGTGGTCATGGGCCGGCGGCTTGAACCAGACCTCCCGCAGAGAGAGTAAGTGTTGATAGTCAAACTTTACAGCCTCAAACAACTTCAGAATACAAACTAGAATCATTATATCCATCTAAAACAATACTCAGGAAGGAGAAGAGAACCTGATATCAACTTGGAAACTTCTTATGTTGACACAATATTGTTTTTGACAGCAGTGTTTGTTCTGTGTCCATATGAATGAGTTAAAGCAGTCAGTTTATCTTCAGTGAGCTGAGATATTACTGCTGTAGATGGTTAATAGGTGTCACCGTCTGGTTATGATTTTTTTTATTTTAAGTTCATCTAGATATCAAATAGTGAGGGAGGAAAATCATCTTATGATGGTTTCGCCAACACAAACTTGCTTATCATTGGCATCAAACATCTCTATGGTTGATTTTTATGTTTTACTATGATTTTTGTACATTTTCTTTTATTCTTTAAAATCATTTTCTGGTGTTTGAGGTAGCTGGGATGGATCTTTCTCTTGCTAAAGTGTGATTTTTCTCCATATTATTAGACCAAAGAAGTTAAAAGAGATGTTAGTGTGGGATTTTAACATCACAGTGATGGGCTTTGATGTGTCTACTGTATGTATGACATTATGTGATTATAACCAATGATAAGAAGTCTCTTCTTTTTCCTGAAATTAAATGTTGATGTGTCTTTAGTGACCAGTTTGTTACAGGAAGTGATGCCATGTTGGATCACTTTGTACAGTTCTACCCTGTTGAAAAGACCAGATCAGACCTATACATTTCTAGTATGCTGGTTGGTGTTGGTGGTAATGGATGACCAACATGTTTTTATGGTTATGCTGGTTAAGATGCCTGATGTGGACAATGATGGGTGATAATCCTGGTCTTATCAGTAGGATAGTGCTGATTTACCTAGAGAGTCTACTATAAACTATTGTCAAAGAGTTTGGGGTCAGTAAGATTTTTTAAAAAAATATATTTTTATTCAGCAAGAATGCATTAAATTGATCAAAAGGAGGGATGCACCGAAGTGAACATTTTGGCTGATACCGATAATAATTTATTTTTGACAGCCGATAACTGATAAATAGGTCAATAAATTTAAAATTTTGATAGGCTGATGACAAACACAAACGTCTCACCATTAGAAGCCCTGTCCTTAACACAAAATTATAATGTTCTCATTATAATTTTACCTAGCCTATGTGACAGAGTTGCAGTTTTTTTTTTAAGTGATTCCAAACATATTTCAAGCAATTCAAAATGTCTCAGCTGAAGGAAATAATCCATTACTTATCATATATTGGTCAAATTTTCTTGTCAGACTAATAACGATACAATTAAAAATCAACATATATCGGCCGATACCGATATAGTGGCCGATATATTGTGCATCCCTAATCAAAAGTGACAGTAAATAGATGCATATTGTTACAAAAAATATATATTTTGAATAAATGCTGTTCATTGAACTTTCTATTCAGAAAATTCTAACAATTTGTTTCAAGGTTTCCACAAAAATATTAAGCAGTACAACTGTTTTCAACATTGATAATAATAAGAAATATTTTGAGCAACAAATCATCATATCAGAATGATTTTTGAAGGATCATGTGACGCTGAAGACTGAAGGAATGATGCTGATAATTCAGCTTTGATCACAGGAATAAATTACATTTGAAAAAAAATATATTCAAGTAGAAAACAGTTATGTTAAATTGTTATAATATTTCATAATTTTACAGTTTTTACTGTATTTATGCTGCTTTGGTGAGCATAAATAACAGACACAAGCAATAAAAAAATCTTACTGACCCAAACTTTTAGTTTATCTAAATATACTTTATATTTAAGTTTGGTCAGCGTTCATGTGCTTAAAAGTTAGTGATCATATAAAAATGGTTGTTAGCATTGTAAGGGACTTAATGTACATCTTAAATGTACGATCATCTTACATGATCTCAGGCTGATGCAAGAGTGACCCGCCTCCCCCAACTCTCCCTCTGAAACTCTGCATGACCCTCCAAGAGCTGGAGTTTTGCGGCCCGTCCCGCTGTCACTCACGGGGTCAGTATGAACGCTCTGCTCTCTGTGTTGCGCTCTGCAGGCAGATGCTCGGCCTCCACGGTCAACCTGCCGCGGCAGACGGAGCCTGTGATTAACAACAGGCTGTCCAAGTCCTCGGCCACGCTCTGGAACTCGCCCTGCAGAAGTAAGAACGGAGCGGCTCCCGCGTTTCACCTCCAAAAATCCCTCCCTCCAAACCCTCCGTCTGGTTTTTTGGTTCTTCAGTTGTGTTTTCTCATGAACTACTTTTGATTTGCTCATTTCTGGTGGCCTGCTTGCCTGTGCCTGTGCCTGGTGATCAATGGTCATTCTCTCACACCTTTCTTTTTCACTTCCCCACCCCTCGTTCTTGTGTTGCATCATGGGTAATCTCTTCTTCCGTGCACTTTTTGGTCAGTGCTCACATTGTTGCATCATAGTCTGTGATGGTTATTTATCTGTGGTCCAGTATGGTGGAAATATCTCTTTTTTTATTTCATTTATTTCTTATCTGTGTGTTCCAGCCATCACTTTCGGTCTTTGGTGTGGGTTGGGGTGCTGGTGGTGTTTTTTTTTTTAACCTGAGTGTGTGATTTGAAAGGCTGCATATTTATCACTGATCATAAAACAATGATCTTGTAACTAAGTTAGGATACATAATATAATTTGTGCCACTTTAATTGACTAATCTGATTTGATTTGAATAATTTCAATGGATTGATTGACTCATATAAATACTAAGTGATGTTGTGCAATAGTTAAGTAGATGTGAAACATATCTGGCACCTGCATTCTGCATACTGCTTACTGTATACTGTTCATTATTCACCGTATACTAAGGGTGGGAATGTAAAAGAATATATTGCTCATTCCAAATTCACTTAACATTTCTGGTTCCTTAATGGTTATTTTGCCTATTTTTTGTACAATAATTGGTCCTAACTGCATTTCTGTTCAAAGGTTTGGGGTCTGTACGATATTTTAATGTTTTTAAAAAAGATATTATCTTATGTATGGAGTAGTTTATATGACAAGCTTGCTCTGCACGTTGCACTTAAGTGCCTTTACTTTTTTGAATTCAATCATATTTCAAGCAATTCAAAGCCATCATGGCGAACAGTGCACATCTCAGCTGAAGGAAATAATCCATTATTTATCAGCTTTAATTTTTTGATCGGGCTGGATAACATTAAAAATGAACATATATCGGCCGATACCAATATGGTGGCTGATCTATCCTGCATAGTATGGAGCCACTAACACGATATACAGGGGAAAAAATTATATTGTGGCCTCGAATTAACATTTTTTCCCACAACTCACTAATACACCAGCAAATTTACTAATTCTTTCCCTCGTTTTAAGAAAATTGCATATCATATAGTAATTAATTCATTAAAAATTAATAATTTGCTAAAACGTTTTCCCTTGTTTTAGTTCAATCAAAGTGAGGGAAGGAATTAGTTCAACATGGACACAATTTACTAAAGCCAGGGAACAAATAAATTTATGGAATTCTTAATTCGTGGCCATTATATATGTGCGTGTGTGTGTGTGTGTGTGTGTGTGTGTGTGTGTGTGTGCGTGCGTGCGTGCGTGCGTGCGTGCGTGCGTGCGTGCGTGCGTGCGTGCGTGCGTGCGTGCGTGTGTGTGTGTGTGTTTGTTTGTCCATATGTCACTTGCTCTCCAAGGCTGAATTTACAGTTTTGGATCAAAAATACAGTAAAAACAATGTTTTCAAATATTGCTCTTAGTGTGTTTTCTATTTAAATATATTTTAAAATCCTGTAAAGGCAAAGCTGAATTTAAAGTAGCCATTAATGCTGTACGGCTTAATATTTTTGGGGATTCTTTGATAAGTAGAAAGTTTATAAGAACAGCATTTATTTTAAAAAATGTGTAACGTATAAATGTCTTCATTGACACTCTTGATCAATGTAATGCATTCTTGCGGAATAAAACTATTAATTTCTTTCAAAAAAATGAAAATCCCAAACTTCTGAATGATATATATGCTAAATAAATATGTTTAGTATAGAAGAAGCAAAAATCAAGTACTATTGCAATCTAATGTTTTACATCATTCAGTATATTTTTTTAAAGTGATAATGATTCGGATTAAGAACTGATTCTCATTTCCCATCCCTATTGTACACTGCACTTTTTTCTTTCTTTTTTTAAATATCATGTGAAACAGTATAGCATTATGCAATGCTAAACACAGTGGTTTGCTACATTTATCAGTGTATGCAAGTTATTTTCCACATTTCTAGTCCACTCTTGTGGGTCAAAAACTAAAGACAGACCTCTCATCGTTCTGCAAAGATCAGTTCAAGCACACTGCATTATATACACAGCATAAGTAGCATGTCATCTTGATATTCTATGGATAATAGCATACTATGGGCAGTATAAATGCAGAGATTGTAGTAGTATGGTAGTTATTCTGAACATAGCCTCATTTTAAGTTTTAAGTCTCTCCGAGGAAATAATGGGTTTTCTAGAACGCTGACATCCACATGCAGCAGAACGTACCAATGATAAGTCAGCAAAACTGTGGCTATGCATATGTGTATAAATCAACATAATAACAGCATTGTGCACCGCATGGCAACTGTGTAGCTCATGGTCTGCTCTTTTTCCCTGTCATTAGAGATGACCACTCAAAAGTGCACTTTTTGCTGAGATATAATATTTAGGTTAAACATTTTAGCTGCTGTCATGAGAGACTTGAGATTTTTTTTGTTGTGGTTGCAACTAGCTTCCTGGAAATGGTGCTAAATATTGTTTTATAACATATAGAATGAATATTGTTTAGAAGAAGCAGGAGTTTATAATCTAGATCGTGATCAAACCTTCAGTAGTTCAGGCAACAGCACGGTTTGCCGCAGTGGGGGAGAAAAAAAAGGCAGCTGTTGCCTAGCAACGCCCAGTGACCATCCGTCACGAAGTGTTGTAAATTTTCTCGTGTTGCTAAAGTGTCAGAACGGCACACAACCTCGTTGCTAAATCGAGAACTGGGGTCTGTTTGGATACACAGTATTGTTTTAATGTTACGTGTTTGCGAATACGACATTCGGAGTGTGTTTCTGCCTGTTCGTGCCCAAGTGTGTGCGTGTGTGTGTAGCAAAGGAGCATGGGAGAAAATGAGTGTTATTGAGACCACAGATTCATTTCTTCGTCACATCACTTGTTTTTCTCATGTCTGATGAGAACTGTCATTCAGTCATCTCTGTGACAGCCCAACCCTCATTTTAATGTGTGCTCAGAATATTAACACAGCAGCATCCCATAATTCCCAGAGCAAAACCAGTTTTAACCCGACTTTGAACCCATAAAAACTCTAATTATTCTGCTGTTAGTGCTGTTCGTCTAGACATGCAGTTAAACCATCCAGAAAATTCATGATTTAAATCTTTTAAATATTACAATTGTTTCTCCTGGAAAACAGTGAGCTTAAAAGGAGAGCAAAATCGGGTGTTTCTCCTGAGAAAACGACTCTAGAGCTTGAGAAAAGATCTCGATGATGTCTTAGACTTTGCTAAGACTTGCTATCAAAAAATCTCAAAATGAACTCTAGCTTGTCTAATCATATTTTTGTAAGACTGAGCTATGTTCTGAGTCAGTAAGATTTTTAATGTTTTTGAAAAAAGTCTCTTCTGCTCAACAAGGCTGCTTTATTTGATCAAAAATACAGTAATATTGTGAAATATTATTAAAATGTAATATTGCATTGTAATATATTTTCAAATGTAATTTATTTCTGTGATCAAAGTTGAATTTTCAGCATCATTACTCATTAGTCTTACATTGTCACATGATCCTTCAGAAATTCTATGATGATTTTCTCAATAAACATTTCTTATTATTATCAATTTTGAAAATTAATATATTTTTACAGTATACATTTTCAAGGATTCTTTGAAGCATATAAAGTATTAGAATTTATTATACTTTTTAACATTATAAATCCTTTTTGTCACTTTTGATCAAATGTAGGCATCCTTACTGACTAAAATTAATCATTTATTTAGAAAAAAACCTAAATGAACATCAACTTTTCAATGGCTTTTCAACATCAACTTTTTAATATATACATTACATATATATATATATATATATATTATCGTTCTTTACTTTAAATATATGTCAATGATTGACTCATTTGCCATTTTTTTTCTTACTAGACATTTTAAGAGAAATATCATAAATTAAACATACATTAGAGCTCCATTTTGTCTCCTGAGTTATGAAAGAGAAAACTTTGAGTAATAAAGCATTATACAAGTCTAATATACTTAAAACTTAGTTACTGTGTCCTTGATTTAACCAGCATGAGTTAGATTGCTGGTTAAATTCACTAATTAAGTTGAAACTTCAACTCCCTTGAAGTTACAATGAGCCGATGAAGTGTGTGAATATGAAGTACAGCAATCACAATATTCACACACAGTAGTGTAGATTCTGTGTCTGGCAGGAGTCCACAAACATGTCCAGATCAAGACATCACTGTCAGTGTTCGCTCAACGAAGGGCCTGAGATTTCCACTTCCAGTAACAGCCTCTCCGGTTGGTCAGGCTCCTTGTTACCGGATGTTTCAGCCAGCCGATTGGCTGAACGCTTGCTTTGGCCCTTTGTCGAGTGACCTGAGGTACTTGTCCACATGTGCCGATGCTAACAGCTCCATCTTGTGTCAGCCCGCAGCTTGCGTCTGAGCCCGTGGGAGAGCCGCATCGTGGAGAGGTTGATGACGCCCACCCTTTCCTTTCTGGCTCGCAGCCGGAGCGTCGCCACCCTCCAGAACAGCAGCGACCCCCGTAAGTTAACCGCCACACATACACTTATCATGTCAGGAGCTTAAGGTTATGGTTATACTCACCATATACTACATGCACGCCCATGTAATGAGTTGAACACACATCATAGACGGGCCTTGCTGAGTGCAAACAAGCAATTAAATCATGCATTGTTGAAACCAAACATAGAGAAATAAACTCCCTGCTTCCATTGTAAATACTATTAACCCCAGTTCAATGTAAAGCAGTTTTCATTTCTAAATGGTATTTATTTTCCACTGTTTGAGTTTAGTATCGCTGTATGTGCATGGAAATGAAAATGTTTGCATCTGATAAAATTGACCATTTGTCTTCTTTAATATCTCAAATTAACTCAACTATTTCATCCGCTGATTTTCTCTTGAATGTTTGGAAATACTGGCTTTCTGTATACGGCACAGTTTATCATTTTGTAGTTTTTTTCATAAAACAATATGCACTTTTACTTTGAGTATACATTTTGAACAGACGTTCTTCATTACCTGCCTGTTTAATTCAACAAGTGATGTCCAGTTATCATTTTGGAAATAAATGTTAAATGTTTATTTTTATTTGTATGTCCAATTTTGTGTAACAATGTATTGACATTTATTTATTCACTAATAGTTTATTTTTTAGATTGGAAGTGCATTGCATTGTGGGATATAATTCACTGGGCTTTGTTTATATACAGTTATTTTACATTATAATAATTTTTCACAATGTTACTGTTTGATTGTATTTTTAATCAAATAAATGCAGTCCTGCTAAGAAGAAGAGTTTTTTTTAAAACAAATTAAGAAATCTTACCAACTGTAAACTTTTGAACAATAATGTATTAATTCATTATGTAATGTTTTGACTGTCTCTAAACATCGCTCTTTCTGATCTCAGATCAGTGTTCCCGCTCTGCGTCCGTGTCTCCTCTGACGCCCTGCTCCCATCATCATCCTCACCAGCACAGCGCTGACCGCTGGAGGGTTTCGGCCAGCACTCCTGACATCACACAGCGCCAGCACAGACGCAACTCCACACCGGTAAAACACGACAACTCACACACAAATATTCAATAAATGCTAATAAACATTACAGTTCAAAAGTTTGCCGTCTATATCTCTGTGAGATTTAAAAAAAATTATAATAATCTTATTCTCACCAAAGCTGCATTTATTTGATCAAAACTACAGTAAAAACTGTAAAATTGGAAAATATTATTATATTAATTTAAAATTCCTGTTTTCTATTTTGATGTATTGTATAATGTAATTTAGTCCTTTGATCAAAGCTGAACTTTGATCCTTCAGAAATCCTTCTAATATGATGATTTGATGCTCAAAAACATTTCTGATTATTATCGATGTTAAAAACATTTGAGCTGCTTAATTTTATTGTTGAAACTGTGATGCATTCTTTTCAGGATTCTTTGATGAATATAAAGTTCAATGAACCGCATTTATTTGAAGTAGAATCTTTTACACCTTATAAATACATTTTTAGATAAAAAAATGATTAATTTATCTTTTAAAATAATTTGTATAACTGCAAAAAATTCTCAAGAAATAATCCTGTTTAAAATGACCCATCACTGTTTTCCTATAGTTTGAGAAGAAGAAGAAAGAAAAGAAAGACAAGGAACGAGAGAACGAAAAGGAGAAGAGCGCTCTGTCGAAAGAAAAAGTGGAAAAGAAGAGACAATCCCAATCCATAACCAGAACAAAAACAGAAGCCAGGTGACTCTCTCTCTCTCTCTCTCTCTCTCTCTCTCTCTCTCTCTCTCTCTCTCTCTCTCTCTCTCTCTCTCTCTCTCTCTCTCTCTCTCTCTCTCTCTCTCTCTCTCTCTCTCACTCACTCACTCACTCACTCACTCACTCACTCACTCACTCACTCACTCACTCACTCACTCACTCACTCTTCTCTCTCTCTCTCTCTCTCTCTCTCTCTCTCTCTCTCTCTCTCTCTCTCTCTCTCTCTCTCTCTCTCTCTCTCTCTCTCTCTCTCTCTCTCTCTCTCTCACTCTCACTCTCTGAGATCAAACTCTAAATACAATGTAAGAAAATAATTGTATTGTGCTTACGGAATCAGACTTATTTTGGTCTATGTTGGGATGTTTTCTTAATTCTCTTTTCTCTTTTTAGCCCAAATCTCAAAGCTAAAAACAGAGCTTCATCACCTGCGACGCCCAGGAGTCGCCCCCTCTCCCCCAATCCAGCAGTGTCCCCTAAACCACCCTCATCTTCAGGCCGGACTCCTCCTGGCACCAAGACCCGTCCTAAACGGGCTCAGACTCCCGCCCGCATACAGCCTCCCGCCGTCGCCACCGTCGCCGTGGAAACCAAGGAGCCCCGTCAGGCTGACCCTCCCAAGGACACAAAGAGTGAGTGTGATCATCATGACGACCCAAGCAGAAAGGCTTTGCTCTCAGATAAATCTGCATGACGGCTCAATGGTTTTCAATGAGCTCAGGGTGACTTTTATAGCTTTAATATGTATGAACGAAACGCAAGTGCTTGTAAGGATTTTACTCTTCTTGATGGACTGTTTTTTTCTTCTTCTGTTTAGCTGCTCCTAGTGTTCCTGACATCACTGTCTCATCTGCTCCGGCCACGCCCATCACTACCTCTGCACCAATCACAGCAGCTCCTCAGACACCAGAGGTGGCCAATGTGGCCGCCTCTCCTTCTCGATCGCTCTCTCCTGAGCCCGGCCCTCCGACGGCCAAGCCCACAGCTGGGACCAATGATCCAGAGGAGGCGGCCCGGGTTTTGGCGGAAAAGAGACGTCAGGCACGTGAGCAGAGAGAGAAGGAGGAGCAAGAGAAGCGAGAACAGGAGCAAAAGAGCAGGTTAGTGGATTATAGTCTGAGTGGATGGTGTCAGTTTTGCATATTAAACAAAGTCCGGCCCACTTTGCTAAGAACCGCCCAATTAGACCGCTTTATTGACATTTACAGCAATCACGGCAGAATTATTATCATTAGTTAAAAAAATGTTAATTGAAGTAAAGCTGAAACAAAATAAAATACAAATACTAGATAAATCTGAAAAAAAAAGTCTCAAAACTAAACTAAAAGAAAATTAAAAATGTTGTCTTGGCAACTAACTGAAGTCTGAATCATTCAAATTACTAACTGGAAATACATTTTCTTTTTATTATTATTTAATAAACTAAAAAAAGCTAAATGGTAATATTAAAAACTACTAATACAAATAATAAAAGCACATAACAAAGTTACTAAAATATTAATACAAATTATAATAGTATTTAAATAATAGTAATAGTACATTTTTCATGATTTATTGGAAAATTACATATTATTGTATATGGGTTTTTAAAATATTTTTATAGAGATTGCATTCACAAATATTTTAGAGCTGATCATAACTAAATAAATTTGTTTATTCAATATTTACATTTATATTTAATATTTTCCACTTACAGTTTTAGTGATTTTGTTGTGCTTTTTGGCATTTTTATTAGCTTTTTTTAAAAAATATGTCTCTATAGTTTTATTAATTTATAATTATTTTTAGTTTTAGTTATATTAATACATTATGTTAAAATGATTTATAATGATAACTGTTGCCTGGCAGCTGCATTAACTTATTTCAATTAATGATTTTTGAATGATTTAAGTAATGTTTTTGTTACCTATAATAACCCTGTTTCTGAGGTGTTGACTATAAGAGTTCTGTAGACGCTAACCCCGCCTCATCCTGATTCAGAGAGCTGCGCGAGGAGCACGCCAGACGTGAGGAGGAGGAGCGCAGGCGCAGGGAAGAGGAGGCGCGCTTCATGGCGGAGCAGCAGCGTCTGCAGGAGGAGAAGGAGGCGCAGGAGAGAGTAAGAGCCGAGCAGGAAGACAACCTGCGACTGCAGAGACAGGTGAGCAGGGCATCATGGGTAGTGGCTACCATATGACAAACTTGTCAACAGGACAGAGTATTTAAATATTTTATTAGTGTTGAAAAATATGAACCTTCTGAACATTCTGGAAAACATCTGCGTTGTAGAGAACATGGGGGAAATCATTAGTTTAATGAACAAAAAATGGGCTTTTTAATGGCCAATGACAGTGATGAAAGGAGGACAGACAGACGATTTGATGGTAATAGCTGATAGCAATATAAAGTATGTGTGTATGTCTATAAAAATAAGTATATTTCTGTATAAAATACATATATGTCAGTTTTATTGGCATGAATAATATTAATTTTAATGTATTTGTGGCATATGTGTTTTAGTGAGCATATAAATATTTACATTGTCTTGTGTTGAATCAGAATCCACAAATTGGCTTAAATCAGTTCCTGATTTACATTCATTCAAAAATCCATCTGCAGTCTTCAGTAAAATAATGTTATTACAAAAGACCTTCAAGGCATCAAGGTGACCAAGGCACTGGCAGACAAAAGGGCATTAACGTGAGTGCTTTCATACGACAGCCTCAGCTTGAGTCTCCTGCAGTGTGTTAGCAGGCGGTCAGATCCATACACACGAGAAGACGATACGCAGGCCTCCGGGCGACTCTCATCTGCTGCCCTTCACACTCGCCGTCAGGTCTCACAGAGCCCCCGGTTTGATCTGATCATGCAGGACAGGCCTAATGGCTCTGCTGTGGCTCTCTGGACAGACAGAGGACAGCTGTGGTGTCTAAGCAGCATCAAAAAGGATTTATTCAAGATCTGAACTGTGACAAGGACGCAGATATGCATTAGTGGATTAAACTTGATGCCACATCTGGATTTATAGGCAATAAGATTAAACTAAATAATTGTTTGCAATATGCTTGAATGCATTTGTGTCTTTAAATGGTATGTAATCCATTTTCTAATATGTAATTGAAAGATACTGTGTCTAGGAGATTATAGTATTATTTATATACTATTATAGTTTCTGTTAATATTTTGAATGCGTTGTGCGTTGTGAGTTATTTTAGTACTTCACTAAACTTTACTAGTACTTGAACTGTATTGGCAACTAGCTGAAATAAAATAATTGTAAGATTTATTTTTATTTTATTTTATTTTGGTTATTAGAATATTTGGTCTCTTCTTCCCTCTTGTGGCAGGAGAGTGAAAATAAAACGATTTTTCAATAAAACGAAAGATTTCAGCCCAATATTTTACTTGATCAACAACCGATTGCTAACAGAACATGACAGACATGTTATTTTAGTACTACTATATTATTTAGTATTTTGTATAATATTATTAATAATATTTATAATTATTTTAAAGGAGGTTTTTATCAGTTTTTATTTTAAATTTATTTTACATTTTATTTAGTTTACTTTTGTCATTTTTATTAATTAATATATATACACGGATCAGGCATAATATTATTCCTTATATTTTCCTAACCACCTTCCTAATATTTTGCTGGACCTTTGGCTGCCAAAACAGCCCTGGAGGCTTTAACTCCACTTTAACTCCACCTGGAGGCTTTAGCACCAAGATGCTAGCAGCAGATCCTTTAAGTCCTGTAAGTTTGGAGGTGGGGCCTCCATTGATCGGAATTGTTTGTTCAGCACATCCCACAGATGCTCGATTGGACTGAGATCTGGGGAATTTTGAGGCCAAGTCAAAACCTCTAACTCATTGTTGTGCTCCTCAAACCATTCCTGAACCACTTTTGCTTTGTGGCAGGAGCATTATCCTACTGAAAGAGGCCACAGACACCGACAGGGAATACCGTTTCCATTAAAGGGTGTAGATGGTCTGCAACAATGCTTTAATTAGGTGGTGCGTGTCAAAGTAACATCCACATGGATGGCAGGACCCAAGGATGGCATTGCCCAAAGCATCACATTGCTTGCCTTCTTCCTATAGTGCATCCTGGTGCCATGTGTTCCCCAGGTAAGAGACGCAAGCGCATGCACCCGGCCATCCACGTGATGTAAAAGAAAAAGTGATTCATCACATCAGGCAAACTTCTTCCATTGGTCTGTGGTCTGAGTTCTGATGCTCACATGTCACTGTTGGTGCTTTTGGAGATAGACAGGGGTCAGCATTGGCACCCTGACTGGTCTGTGGCTATGCAGGCCCATACACAACAATCTGCGATGCTCTGTTTATTCTGACACCTTTCTATCAGAACCAACATTAACTTCTTTAGCAATTTGAGCTACAGTAGCTCGTCTGTTTGATCGTGAGCATCAATGAGCCTTGGCCGCCCATGACCCTGTGGCCGGTTCTCCACTGTTCCTTCCTTGGAGAACTTTTGATAGAGACTGACCACTGCAGACCGGGAACAGCCCACAAGAGCTGCAGTTTTGGAGATGCTCTGACCCAGTCGTCTAGCCATCACAATTTGGCCCTTGTCAAACTTGCTCAATTCCATTTTTTTCTGCTTCTAACACATCAACTTTGAGGGCAAAATCTTCACTTCCTACCTAATATATCGCACCCACAAAATGGTGCCTTGATGAAGAGATGATCAGTGTTATTCCCTTCACCTGTCAGTGCTCATAATGTTATGCCTAATTGGTGTATATACTGTATATAAATAGATATATTAGTTTTATTAATTCTGGTACTTAAACTTATTTCAGTTAGTTTATTTAAATTGTGCAGCTAATATTTATATTTTATTTTATATCAGCTCAATTTCTGTTTATTTTCTACCAGCAGGGACAAACTGCATGGGAACTGCACTAACCAACCAAACCTTGAGTTGTGTCATAGGGCTTATGGGTAATTTAGAGAAGTGTAATGAATTTATGGGTAATGAAGTTATATTTATGTCTTTGCCAGCGAGAGGAGGCCGAATCCAAAGCCAGAGAGGAAGCGGAGAAACAGAGGATAGAAAGAGAGAAACACTTTCAGAAGGAGGAACAGGAGCGCCTGGAGAGAAAGAAGGTAAAACGAAAGACATTGAGAGAAAATTAATCTCATTGCTCTCTAAGAGAAATTAACTTTTCTGTGGATTCAACTTACATCTATGTTCACCTTTCTAGCGTCTGGAAGAAATCATGAAAAGGACTCGCAAGAGTGACGCAGGAGGACAGGTGGGACACATCTGTGTTTCATTGAGTCTAAATTCATCTCATACACAGAGCGAAAGAAAAATAAACCTGCTTTTTTTGTTCCTTTGCAGAAAGATGTTAAGACTCCAGCTCAAGTGAATGGCAGAGTCTCTGAAAACGGTAAAATTAATGTTTAGCATTGTGCATGTGATCTTATTGTTTAAAAATATTTAAAATGAGTATAAATACAACAATTTAATGGTGTTATTCTCGTCTTGCAGTAGTCCAGAAAAATCCTTCAGAAACTCTCCATATTGGTGCGACAAATTTCACCCAATCACAAGGAGACGTGAAAATGAGGTAAACAAGAAGTTGCAAAATTAGTTGCATCATTTAAAAAGTGTACAAATCACAGTATTTTGATGTAATATCTAACAAAAATATGAGAATTACCACCCATGTTTCTTTCCCAGCTCTGTGTCCTGGGACGCGGCACCCGTCATTAATGGTGTCCAGCCCACCAAACATCAAAATGGACTGTCCTCCAATGGAGAGGCAGCAGACTTTCAGGAGATCATCAAGCTGTCCAATCACAGTGGCAGTGGAAACAGTGGGCAGGGTCAACCTGCTGACCCAATCATGGCCTTCGAGGGAGGGGAACCGTTCATGATGAAAGCGGGACCTATGAAACCTCAACATGTGGCAGGTAAGATTGGATAGTTTAAGATTAGATAAGATATAGAGGTTACTATGAGACACTGCAGTAAGCTATATTGATATTAGGCATGGTGGACAGTAACTGTACATTTACTTGAGTACTGTACTTAAGTGCACTTTTTGAGTATCTGTACTTGACTTGAGTATTACTTTTTCTAGAAACGTATGACTTTTACTTCACTACATTTGAAAGACAAATATTTTACTTTTTACTCCACTAAGTTTCTATCAAGGTCCTCAAAGTAGAAAGTTGTTTCTGTAGCAGCTCTGAATGTCAGTGAACGATTTTTTCTTCTCTAAAAGGTGTTTGGTTTTTTTTACAGAATGCCTTTCAGAAATCACTCTTGTAGGGTCATGTGAAGTTCAATGATTTCCCAGCATTTTTTAAACAGATTTATAGTTTATAGCAAAATGGAAGACATTGGGCGTCAAAATGTTGATTTTGGCGAGTATTCATATAAACAGAGTTGTTTATGTCTTAAGTGAACGTAAAGAGTTGGGAGAATATCAGATGTGTATCTGTGTATTGGATCCGTGCATTTGGCCATAACATTTATATTTACATTAATGCATTTAGCAGACGCTTTTATCCAAAGTGACTTACAACTGAGGAGTACATGAAGCGATCTGTCATGACGAGGCGAAGAAACGCAAAACCAGATTAAAAAAAAAAAAATTATGATAAGATTAAGTGCTCATGGAAGAGATGAGTTTTTACCTGTCTTTTGAATGAAGCGAGTGATTCTGTCGTGCGTATGGACAAGGGCGCCATAAAGGGGTGGAAGGTTAGGACGATTCTAAGGGCCCAGACTGATTTAGGGCCCAGAAGAGCAGACCCCCTTATTCTTTTCTTATTTATTTTCTCTTTTTTTATACATACATTAAATGTGCTTGGGCCCCTCATGCAGTAAATGTGTATTTTGTCCGTTTTGACCATAGATTTTATATTTAAAAAACTAATTTCAAAATGTCAGTCACAACCTTCTCCCCCCTCCCTCACAATGGTTCATTCCACCTGCGCGGTCCACGCTAGCGTGAGCTCTTGGTTATTGCACTTGCTATGATGAAGCGCAGACAGTGACACACGCAGGTAGGCTATGTCACATCAAAAGTCGGGGCATCAAAAACGGAAAGAAGGAAAGAGAAGACAGAGAACGCCGAAGTCTACAGTATGTCACACAGTTTTTCAAAAAGAAAGGCAGCTTGCCCTATTCCTCTAACGTTATTCCAAAACTTTCAGAGTTAGCCTACTTATTTTTGTTGCTACATGACCTGCTTTTATCTAGCTAAAATAATTACTGAATTATAATTTACATCCAACAATACATCTCTGATGTGCTGTCTCCGGGTTATCATGTCTCGTAGACACAGATTCAGTGGCTGCTGCACACCCTTCTCCCACGCCCCCCGTCCCCGTCTCAAATGAACAAGGTGAGCCTGAGCGCGAAACTTTACGAAGATTGAAGCCTCTAAACACGTCTTATCTACTGTGTTTGCCACATGATGATAAACAAAAAGTAATCTACACGATTCAAAAATTACAAAATCAGTTTGCCGTGTGTATGTTCTGTCAAGTGACAGTGCTGCTGCTACGATCGATGCTGTCTTACTTGATGTTCTTAAAGCAGCACTAGGTAACTTTTCAACCTTCATAATATATTTTCAAGACTCTTGTGATGATACATCGACTTACAATAGGTTGAATGAGTAATGCCAAGACACACCTGGCATTACTCCTGGTGTGTCTGGATTTTGAGCCCTTTTGGCCTAGCTAGTTTTATTCCTTGACTGATTTAATTATGAGATAGTTCTAGCTGATGTTTCCTGATTGAGCAGGTGGACCCAGCTAAAGCTTGTTTGTGTAAAATATATGTCAATATGTGTACAATATTTTCTGTTGTGCTTGCAATTGCAATTGAGATAATAAATGTTCTCCCTTTTATGTAAACAAGTACATCTTTCTATATTTTTTTCTTGTTTTTGTAGGCTTTGTAATCATCTTTAGACATTTTAACTATGCAATGTGCTAAATATCTTTTTTTAAAGTAAACAGGGCATGTTTATTGGGTTAAATTTTATCTGTAAAAATTGTAGGGGGCCCAGAAATTTTGTTTTCCATAGGGCCCAGAATTTCTGGCGGCACCCCTGCGTATGGAGGACGGAAGATCGTTCCACAAACCAGGAACAGCGAATGAAAAGGTTCTGGAGAGGGATTTCATGCCTCTCTGTGATTTTATCCAAAGGTGGACAGTAAAGTGACAGCAGTGACCTTAAAGTGACAGCAGCTTTGTAAAGGGCTTTGTAGTTTTATACAAGTATTAAAATGAGTTTAAGTTAGTCGTATGCTAGTATGTCAGATGGAGCATCACTGACTGGCTTAAACCATGATGACAGTGTGCATTTATACAACAATAATAAAATAATGCGTTGTCATAAAAAAGGAAATTTACTTAAGTACTTTTTTGAAGTAAAAATCTGTTTATACAACTTTCACTTGTAGCGAAGTAATATTTGACCAGTAGTACTTTTACTTTTACTCAAGTAAGTTGTGTGAAGTTGTGTACTTTGTCCACATCTGGGCATGGTAAAACATGGTACTCGTGGTAAATCAAGTAAACAAGATTTAAACAATAAGGGCCCTATTATACATCCGGTGCAATGCGACGCAAGTGTTTTTTCTAGTTTCAGCCCAATGCAGTTATCGTTTAGTCCAGCCCTACGTTGTTTAAATGGGAAATGCACTCGCGCCCATCTGTTCACCCATGGGTGTGCTGGTCTGAAAACCAGGTGTGTTCAGGCACATTATTGGTGTGTTGGTATTTTGAGGCAACTGAAAACTGCTGCACCATTGACAAACAAAAACCTGCTCTAAAGTCAATAGCGCAGTATTTTATGTGTTATTTATAGGACGTGTTAGTAATATGCACCTATAGATTGGTGCACAATGTGCAAACACTTTGCTTATTACACACACAGGGACACACAGCAGCACACAAACATTTGTAAATATTGGTTTCCATCTGAAATCGAGGGTATGATGTCATTAATAGGCGACGCACGGACATGGTCCGTGTCCTGGTTAAAATTGCTTATTTCTCTGGATTTAAACATTCTTGGAAATATTTGTGATAATTTAAGTACAACAAAATATATAACATTGCTCTAGTGGTTTTATGGATATTTCAATCCAAAAATCATACATATTGTGCCTTTAAACCTATGCCTGTTAATACCATATAAAACATGCCTGCTGCAAGCATTTGAAAGCATGTTTATGAAGGTGTGAAATTTAAATCGACTGCTGTTGCTTTTATCTTTATATATTACTGAATGATTAGTTATGTGAATGGAATAGTTAACCTAAAAACCATTCTGTCATCACTGAACCCCTGTTGATAGCTACAAATCAATCTGACTTTCTTCCACTGAACATAAACGATCATGATAATTAGCAGAATCTCCAAGCTAATCTTTTAAAAATTAACTTTTATCGTGTGAAGCCATGTGCAAATGTTGCTATTTTGTAGTTTTTTGAGCTTGAAAGCTTGAGTCTGGACATTCTGCAAAACATATCTATTTGAGTTGTAACTTAATCAAACATTTGTTTCTGTTTTCTCTCTCTCTCTCTGCAGAGGTCCTGTGAGGGAGCAGAGCCTTCTGTGAGAGAAGAGAAGCCTTACGCTACCACTGCTTCCACCCCTGACATGTGCCAAACCAACAAAAAGACTGCTTTAACTTTAGAAACACAGCAAGACAGAAACTGCCGATTTCTGTGGAAGCACTTTGAGGAAGTGAATGACGTGGAGGAGAACCTTAAAAAGACACTTATATACATATAAAACATTTGCAAAAAGTCTCTGTCTATTTCACTGTGTGTCATGGTGCAAAGTTTCTTTAAAAAGTCACCTGCCGATTGTGTGGTGCACCTTAAAAGAGTCACTATATAATGAATTTTAGAAAATACAACTTGGAAATACTCAATGTTTGGCTATCATTATGATATTAATTGTTGTTGTTGTTGTTGTTATGATGTATTGTTATTGTTCTTTTAAGTAGAATACCGTGTGTGTCTTGAATTATTGCGTTATTTAACGTGTGGAGCATCAGAAGAGGGCGATATTCTGTATGTTAATGTATATTTGCCTGATTATGACAGACCTGTGGAATAAATCTTTATGAAAGGGGCTGTGGGTTACGTCTGTGCTTAAGGTATTGTAGTTACACATTAAGACATGTTTTTTGTTTCCACAGTTTGGGTTGTGGTGCGAAACCCCTCTGTACAGCAGACTTCACACAAGCGTAACACAGTCAGAAAGATCCAGTGACACACACACACATGCCCAATTTAAGGTACTAAGAAATATTGTAAACTACATCATGTTATATATTATGGAAGCTTGTCTTGCAGTTTTGAGTTTATATCTCACAAATATGAGAATGTCAGAACTGCAGGATATAATCTCATAGTTGTGAGAAAAAGCCAGGATTGTGAGATAAATACTTTATTTAAAATGTATTCTGTACAAACTCGAGTTTATATCTCGCAGTTCTGACTTTTTTTCTCTCTCGGAATTGTCGTTAATATTTATAACGATGGGCCAAAACATTATGCCCAATATGAAGTCCTGTGGTCTCTGGCACCAAGACATTAGCCACAGATCCTTCAAATCCTGTAGGATGCGAGGTGGAACTGGATTGAGATCTGGGGAATTTGGAGGCCAGGATAACACCATGAACTCTTCATCCTGTTCCTCAAACCATTCCCGAACAATGTGTGCAGTGTTACAAAGTGTGCACTTCCCGAGCTAAACGGCGCGCAACCATCATTACATTTTGTGTGACTTGTACCACAGTAGACCTTGGCTTGGACCAGACAGGATAGCCTTTGTTGCCATCGTGCATCGATGAGCCTTGGCCACCCAACACCCTGCTGCCAGTTTGTGGTTGGTCCCTCCTCAGACACTGTTGGTAAATTCTCAGCACTGCTGACCGGGAGCGACACACAAGCCTTCCTGTTTCAGAGATCCTCTGACCCAGTTGCCTTGCCATAACAATTTGACCCATGTCAAAGTCACTGAAATCATTATTCCTGCCCATATTCCTAACCGTAACTAACCCATCCTGCATCCAACACGTTTATTATGAGAACTGATTGTCTGCTTACCCTCTAATCTACCCGGACCTTAACATGTGGCCTTGTTTAGAGATGATCAGTGATATTCGCCTCATATTTTGGCTCAGGGGCGTAGCACCAAATTTTTGGCCCTGGGTACAAACCATCTTGCTGGGCCCCCGTACCATGTATGTGTATGTATAGAAAACGGACTTCCCTGCCTCGGGCCCTGGTTACTCAGTACCCTTTATCCCCCCAGTCCCACGCCCCTGTTTTGGCTCATCGGTATATGTCTGTGTGTGTGTATATATATATATATATATATATATATAGAGAGAGAGAGAGAGAGAGAGAGAGAGAGAGAGAGAGAGAGAGAGAGAGAGAGAGAGAGAGAGAGAGAGAGAGAGAGAGAGAGAGAGAGAGAGAGAGAGAGAGAGAGAGAGAGAGAGAGAGAGAGAGAGAGAGAGAGAGAGAGATTGTTTTTTCCTAGACACCAAACTAAAAATTGAATTATATTTTGACACAGTAGCCATATTCGTATAATTTCTGTGCAGTGAATAGTTTTAGCCAGTGGAGGGCGACACAATCCTCCAGCTCTGAATCTTAACTCAACCCTCATCCCATGTCACTCATGTATGCTGAAAAATATCTGGCTTTGTATCTATGCTTATGTTATTCATGCCGTTTACGAAGTAGGCTAGGTCTAGATTTTTTTTTTTTCAGGCTAGAGTCTAGAGTGTGTGACACCCAGTTCTGGTACTTCAGAGCGATATTAAGGCACATATGAAGAAAACACAGTGACGGTATTTACAGGGGGAAAACACTGTGGTTAGCTTTAAATCAAATTGTTCCAACTCTGGCAGCAACCACCCAAAGTTTCAGCACCACACATCCACTGACGTGCTCTTGGCTCTGATAGTCTGATGGTCATCTCAAGCACTGTATTTTTAGATGGATGATAACAGATACAAAGTGAGTTACGAGTAAGGCGGGCACTGCCAGCTGGGATTTAATTCATGTGGCATGACAGGAATGAACAGGATCTTAATGAGTGACAGAACACGCCGCCTGGGTCCATGAAAACGGCTCTCGGGTTTGCATTTGATTTGAATAACCCTTAGGGAAAATCCTATGGCTCAAAGGTTGCTCTTTTAGAGTTTGGGAGACTTTTCAAATCAACTTTGTCTCAGATGTTCCTCCTACAACTGTTGGGGGAAGTAAAAATAGAGCTTTAAAAACAGATCATTTGATCTTAAAAGTTCATATAGAAGTCTATGACTTTTATTGCAGATTTTGGTATGATGGCATATCTGAGCAAGGTTTGAGACTAGATGAGACACTTGAGAATATGGGTTGAGAACAGTCTATGCTTCATGTTTCCTATAAATTTAATGCAAATCCAAAGTTGCAAAGCACAAAATTCTACTGCTGTTATTGTTGACTAAATCCCAGACTATAACTACTCAAACAGTTTCCATACATTGAAATAAACTAAAATAAAACCTTAAAATATACAAATAAAAGCTCATTCAAAATATTACTAAACACTAAAATAGTATAAATAATCTCACAACACCATCATTGCAAACTCACCAAGATGGCTGACAGAGCTCTGAATCCAAAGTTCATATTTATCTCTAACCTTTGACCTTTAAAGGCCTGTTAAACAGTACGCTGTGTCACAAAACCTTGGCGCACAAGATGGACAATATAAAGCCTCCCTGGAATCGCTGCAAGGTGTGAAGACAACTGAGAATCCACTTTCTGGCTGATGTGTGGATGTTTTTGGTCGAGTGTGGGTACAGTGTGCACCACATTCATTTGCATCTAAGCACACTCTGTATGTGTTATATTTTCAGCCTCTGTATATAAATGTGGTCTTGCAGCATGTTTCCGCCAACCACACGTTTGCCTCACATCAAATCGAAGTTGCTTTGTTTAATGGCTCTATATCCCAGCTTCCAGCTGCACTGTGAATTATTCTATCCAGACAGGAGCGATAAATAGTGTCCAGTGCAGCTCCTCCTTAGGGTTTTACAATAGAGGTTCCAAAATACACAGAGTTCTGTGTCCACATTCTACTGGCCATGTTTACAAGGTTACTATTGTAGATTGTATTTTGATTTATAGGCTGATGTCATAGTAATAATGTGAGCCAAGCATGAGAAAACAATGCAGACCAAAGCCAATGTATTGGACAAATTGTATGAAACAGAGTATGGAACTGTGAAATATTATTGAAAACTTCACTACATTTAAAGAGAAAAGGGTTGGCATTGACAGCTGGTCACTGGGGCAGTACCCTTAAAATGACATCTTTTACCTATTTAAATATACATACAATTTTACTATCATAAAAGGTACATGTTCATGGGTACAGAGTGCAAATATGCGTACCTTAAGGTATTACTTATCTTTTTGTGGTGAAAAAAAAAAGATACAAAATGTAATTTTAAGGGTACTGCCCAGTGACAAGCTCTCATACCCCTAAAAGTACAAAAGTTTTTTTGTTTTGTTTTTTTTTAAAGAAGAATTCTCTTATGCTCACCAAGGCTGCATTTATTTTATTAAAACTCTAACAACAAAAATACAGTAATATTGTGAAATATTTTTAAAATGTAAAATAACTTTTTTCCGTTTGAATATATTTTAAAACATAATTTATTCCATAATTTTATTAAAACTAAAATATATATATATATATATATTCCTGTGATCAAAGCTGAATTTTCAGCTTCATTCCTCCAGTCTTCAGTGTCACATGATCCTTCAGAAATCATTCTGATATGATGATTTGAGGCTCAATAAACATTTATGATTATTATCAGTATTGAAAACAGTTGTGCAAAATGTTTTTTTCTGGATTCTTTGATGAACAGAATGTTCAAAAGAACAGCATTTATTTTAAATAAAATCTTTTGTAACATTAAAAAATTCCATTACTGTCACTTTTGATCAATTTCATGCATCCTTGCTGACTCAAAACTTTTGAATGGTATACAATGTTGCAAAAGCTTTCAGATAATTTTTTTTTCCTATTCATCAACGAATCCTAAAAAATGTTTTACACAACTGTTTTTAATATTGATAATAATAATAAATGTCTCTTGAGCAGTAAATCATCATATTAATGATTTCTGAAGGATCATGTGACACTGAAGACTGGTGTAATAATAATGAAAATTCAGCTTTGATCACAGGAATAAATTACATTTGAAAATATATTCAAATAGAACACATCTATTTTATATTTTAATAATATTTCATAATATTACAGATTTTTTTTCTCAAATAAATGCAGCCTTGGTGAGCAAAAAACAAAAAATCTTACCAATTAAAAACTTTTGAATGGCAGTGTAGGTCGAAATAATATTTGCTATGCTTTTATTTGATTAATTAAAGATTTTACCAACAGTAATCAAATCCAGTTCACTTTGAGTCATTAACTTAGAGAGATTCACATCCTTTTACACCTTGACTGTTTGTCGACTGTCTGACGTAAAGTTATATTATATTATAATTTATATTATTTTATTATATTATATTTTTGATTACATTTAATTACATGTATTATTTTTTGCCTGCAGCTGAATTGTTCAGTGTTATTTTAGTATTGTGTAATATACTACTATAGTATTTATTAATAGTTTAAATTGGCTTTTTTTCAGTGTAATTCTGTATTATGTTTTAGTAATTTAAGTAATTATTTGCCTTTGTCATTTTTATTATTTTGTGTTGTTTTTGAAATATTTCTATTTAGCTTTATTTTATTCAAATTTAAGTAATTTTTAGTACATTAACAAACTTATTTCAGTTAGGTAGTTTTAATGTTTTCATCTAATTTTATATTTTATTCAAATCACCTTTTATATTTCAAATAGCAAAAACATGTTTTGTTGTTGTTGTTTGTAACAACACTTCTAAATATACAATATGCCTATCCCTCCTGAGCTTGGTGACAGTCAGGGGTTCTAATAATAATGTTCTACTCATGGAAAGACCAATTATAAACACTTTGTACTGTTGGATCTTTTCATTTCAACTTCATGCGGCCTCTGAATGCATCTAGCATACAAGAAATGACTTAGCATGGCTTCATCCATCACATACAGGAAGTTCTTTGTTCGCTGATACACTGAATTTACTTTTGCTTTCCCTTTTATTCCCTCCACTGCTGAACACTTCAGGTGAGGCTGCTCTCTTTTTGTTCATATCTCTCCTGTGCATGTGAATGATAATTTTGGGGTTGAAAATATGCTTTTGTAAAGGCCTGGAAATGGACAAACTAAATGCCCTGCATTTCATTCAGAAAATGTTAAAAAAGTTTATTTTTATTTTTTGCTTGTCCTAAATCATTTTCAGTGGATGTGGCGTGGTTTATGTAATCCATCTTCTCTTTTAAATGGTGGCATAACATGTCATTAGTGCACTAGTGCTTAAACCCTCAATGTCAAACATGCCACTTTCTTTTATGGAGGCCTAGAGCACACATGCATTCGAAGTAGAAACCAGAAAAGAGAAATATGGCTTTAAAAGTCACTGTACACCATGTATATCAGCTTCTGAGCATGGTGTGGAGAGAAACAACACAGCCTTAATTTTAGAGTGGAAAAATAGTTCTCAACTGAACACAAAACCACAAGATAAAGGCGGCAGAACTTTCCACTGAACGTGTGCTACACACAAACTCACTCTAAATTTGGTGGTGTGCGTGTAGATATATATATATTTTTTGGCTGTTGTGTTTTTTCATTTTGAAACGTTTTCTCTAGCTTATATTCATTTGCTTCATCGCACACTTTCTGCTTTGCATGAGTTCATGTTTAAAGACCAGGCACATAATTTTCTTCAAGACTGAATCAAGACTTTACTGGAGATGAATTAATCTAACGTCAAACTGTCCCAAAGCAGTTACCCCCTAGATCAGTTTGGGAATGTAAATAGTTTGCCAATATGACAGGCAGGATTGCGGAGTCGTGCTGCGTAGCAATCTTTCATTCAGTCTGGATATAGTGCTATTTAGAACATGACACTCGCTGATAATATTTCAGTACGCACTCTAGGGTTCATTTGAATGACAGAATAGAGTTCAAATTGGTCAAAAAAATATAGTTTTTTTTTCTTTTCTTTTTACATACTTTTTGTGACATAATTGATATCATAAACCCATTGGGTAAGACCCCTGGGGATTTAATTACAGAGATCAATTTGTTTTCAAGTAGAAAATAAATCAATAAATTTAAACAAGCATCAGTATTGTGATCACATATTGAGGATAAATAACCTGACACTCTTTTAAAGATTCAGACAGTCATCATTTGAGATATAACACCGGAATGCAAAAGTTTTGAAACAAATACTTTTTCTAAAGGTATTGTTATTTTTTTTTAAAAATACACAGATCAGGCATAACATCATTTTTTTGTTATAAATAGTATACTACATTATGACAGGTGAAGTGAATAACACCGATTATCTCTTCATCAGCAACTGTTAGTGGGTGGGATATTTTAGGCAGCAAGTGAACATTTTGACCTTATTTTGACCCCATGCGTTAGAAGCAGGACAAATGGGCAAGTGTAAGGATTTGAGCGAGTTTGACAAGGGCCAAATTGTGATGGCTAGACGACTGGGTCAGAGCATCTCCAAAACTGCAGCTCTTGTGGGGTGTTCCCGGTCTGCAGTGGTCAGTATCTATCAAAAGTGGTCCAAGGAAGGAACAGTGAACCAGCAAAAGGCTCATTGATGCTCACGATCAAACAGACGAGCTACTGTAGCTCAAATTGCTAAAGAAGTTTATGTTGGTTCTGATAGAAAGGTGTCAGAATACACAGAGCATCACAGTTTGTTGCATGTGGGCCTGCATAGCCACAGACCAGTCAGCGTGCCCATGCTGACCCCTGTCCATCTCCGAAAGCGCCAACAGTCGGCACGTGAGCATCAGAACTGGACCACAGACCAATGGAAGAAGTTTGCCTGATCTGATGAATCAAGTTTTTTTTTACACTACATGGGTGGCCGGGTGCGTGTGCATCGCTTACCTGGGGAACACATGGCACCAGGATACACTATGAGAAGATGTTTGGGCAATGTTCTGCTGTGAAACCTTGAGTCCTACCATCCATGTGGATGTTACTTTAACACGTACCACCTACCTAAGCATTGTTGCAGACCATGTTCACCCTTTTATGGAAACAGTATTCCCTGGTGGCTGTGGCCTCTTTCAGTAGGAGAATGCTCCTGCCACAAAGCAAAAATGCTTCAGGAATGGTTAGAGGAGCACAACAATGAGTTTGAGGTGTTGACTTGGCCTCCAAATTCCCCAGATCTCAATCCAATCGAGCATCTGTGGGATGTGCTGAACAAACAAGTCTGATCCATGGAGGCCCCACCTCACAACTTGCTAGAGGATCTGCAGCTAACATCTTGGTGCCAGTGCCAGATACCCCAGCACACCTTCAGGGTTCTAGTGGAGTCCATGTCTTGAGTCAGGGCTGTTTTGGCAGCAAAAGAGGGACACCCCCCCCCCCCCCCCCCCACACACACACACACACATACATTAATATGAATTTGAATCTTTATTTTTAGTTTTAACATAGATCTACACATTGCAGATCTGCACCAGAGACGTTCTCTGGCACTGTTGCAGTATTTATATATATTTAGACTAGTCTCAATGCCACCCAGAGAAGAATGTTTATCTGTTCCTATGTTTTTAAAATGATTATACTACTGGAAGCCATAGCCATTGTAAGTCAAAATGTAGCACCATGAGTATACTGAAAAGAAAAAAGATAAGAAATCTCTCATCCTAGCCTTCAAAACGGTGTAGACCAATGTAACAAATGTGAGAAATAAAGCAAGAAAACAAATGAACAATCTAAAAAAGGAAAAGGAGAGTAGTAGCCTATAACGTTTAAAACTATCTGCAACATCCGGGAACAGACTCAGGAAACACGTGCACATTTGCAGGGTAAGACTTACACAGTTCGTTTGTTCATATAGCCTAGTAGTTTGTGCAGACATGTGTTATGGATTGGCTCATGTAGGCTGACTCTCTGTTGTGTTTTGTCTCGGTGAAATACTGCCCGGCGCTGGACAGATTCTCTGAACTGGCTCAGGGGCCTGTGTGTGATTACAGCTGTCAGTCTGAGACGCTTTCAACAGGTGTCTGAAATGGAGGAGCTGTGTCTGTTTTACCATGTGTAGATGCTGCACTGGTGCTGCTCAGAGGAAAGAAAATGCCCGTATATTGTATTAACATACGGGGTGTTTTCGTGAAAATTAATCAAAGAGAGAGAAAAGTGGTTGTGTTATATAGCCTAAGCAAATCTGTGTAGGCCTACTTCAAAAGAGAACGGAAGAATTGTGGAAACGTAGACCATCCCCGGCCCATAACAACCTTAAAACCTTCAAAGTTTTTCAATTTCCAACCATAGTTTTTGTTTTTTGTTTTAAGAAATGGAGAAAATCAAAATAACAGAATACGTTACCTAAAAAAAGGGGCGTGTATAATTCTCTGTGCGCGCGGGCGCGTGGCCGCGTGCGTTCACTGCGTTGATCAGGAAGCTGAACTGTCCTCGGAAGCCTTCTGCGTTTCCTGAGGCGACCAAATGGGCACTTCTCATTTTCATTACTCCGAAACTTTACACAACTGAACCCCTTTAGGTGAGAAGGGTGAAACAAAGCAGAATAAATCCAAGCAGACGTGCATCGATCCGTATACGACGCATAACACACGTTATTCTTCCGTCGCGTGCTCGTGAGCTCGCGCTAATCACATCTGACTAGATCCTCAGGTGAGTCTATTTAAACACATTTTAACAATATAGCGCGATTATCTAAATATGCTCTGCTGTTACTGCTCCTAAAAATGTGGTTTGGTGTTATTTTATGGATATTGTGTTGGCTTGTGCGGGTATTGTGCCGTTTCAGATTAGCTAATGGGGCTAATGTTAGCATGGCGGCTAACATCAGATATCTAACGTTAATTATTTGTAAAAACGTTCAGTATTTTGTTAGCACAATAGGGCGAGTTAATGTGTGATTTAATTATTTAACGTGTAAAAACCAATACAATGCATTTTGTTTTTCATCCAGATTGTATTTGATATTTTGAACACGTTAAGGTTGATTAATTGATCTAACGTTATACATATCATTTACGCTTTTCATAAAACACACCTGGAGCGGAGTATGACTGTAGATGATCGTATCAGGTCAAAGAAACATATGTAATGGGATTGTGTTTTCCTACGCTCATTTTTTTCCTCCCTTAAGATGATGAAAGAGGTGAAAACGAAAGTGTTTTGGGATACGTCTCTTAAAATGGCCTCTTTTGCCGTTTATCGGCTTTTGCATTGAGATTTTACAGTTGAAACGGATATGAATAATAATAATGTGTTCCATCATTTCTGGATATGGTAAACTTCCTGTCTAACCAGCAAAACAATACCCAGCCAGTAGTCACTTGGCTGCGGCTTTTTAGGAAACTAGATATTATTTTGGGATCTGCTAGTGAAATGTATATTGAATTTCCCATCTGGTGCCTATGGAGTCTAAAGTCACTAGGTAGACAGCTCAATATTTTTTAAGACACGGCCAGTGAATGTGTTTTGTACTGATGATTGCATCAATGCAAATGTAGGCAAGTAATGCAACCCCCCAACTGAAACTAGCTGTGCTGGTTGAGCTGGACTCTCTGAAGGACTGGGTGATGATTGTTTAGCAGCAGCCGTTCCCGTTCCTGCTTTGACTGTCGATGCAAATACATAGACTATATGCATGCGAGCCTTTCATACTAGAAGACACACCCTGATGTGTTTCTCACACTGAAGAATGTTGCACATCAGTTTAGCCTTCTCATGTTACTAGATAAATGTGACCCACCGGAAAACCAGGCTTTGTAACATTCACCTCTGAGTAATTGTTGACCAACTAAAGCAATTTAGCTCTTCTTTTTCAAGAAACTTCTCACAACAGTCCATTGTGTGTTTTGCAAATACACTGGCTGAATATGCACTCATGTATTGCGAATGACTTTTGCCAATTTGCATAATGTTAAAAGGAAGTGTGATTGTTATGAATGTTTAAGGATCTGAAACGCGCTACTTTCCAGTTCATCGAATCTGTTTTGTTCTTGTCTTTTGCATTCTCCTGCATTTCAGAGGTTTTTTTTTCTCTTTTTCTGTTAATATTTAATTTATCTGGTCAACACAAACAGAATTAATCCGTAGTGGGTCAAGGTAAAATAAACAGTTAGTAAAAACAAGCGCAAATGTTTGAAGACAAATATTGTGTTTTAGCTGCATTCCCGTAAACTGGAATTAGTTTGGACAGTTGATCTTGATCAATACTATTGCATTGTACTGGAGAGAGAACCGTAAAGAATGTCAGAAGCTCGAGAAGTATGTAATTGTGTGGATAAATAGGTTAGAATGCTGCCCAAAACAAAGATGTAAACTTAGATCTCAGAACGGCATATTAGGGCTGCACCTGCAACTAAAGATTATTTCGGTAAGACTATTGTTGTTACTGTCCTTCAATTTTTTTTTAGGATATACTACTCATGATTTTCTTAAATAAATATATTATAAATACTTGCATGACCTGTAGGAATGTATTAATTATGGTACATTTAACTGAATTTTTTTTTTCCCCCAAATAATTTTTTTTTTTATACTTCTGTAGCCACCAATGGTTTAAAAAAAATATTTTAATTGTAGCCTTAATAACATTTAAAGGGTTAGTTCACCCAAAAATGAAATTGATGTCATTAATGACTCACCCTAATGTTGTTCCCCACCCGTAAGACCTTCGTTCATCTTCAGAACGTTTAAGATATTTTATATTTTAGTCCCAGAGCATATGCAGTCAATGCCCACTTCACTGTCCATGTCCAGAAAGGGAATAAAAACATCATCAGAGTAGTCCATATGTGACATCAGTGGGTTAATTAGAATCTCTTGAAGCATCGAAAATACATTTTGGTCCAAAAATAACAAAAACTACGACTTTATTCAGCATTGTCTTCTCTTCCGTGTTCCTCAGAAAAAGATTCAAACGGCCATGAATCAATGATTCGATTCGCCAATGTCACGTGATTTCACAGTTTGGATTGCATGTCAAACTGCTGAAATTACATTCATCACAGTCAATTTCATTTTGGGGTGAATTAACCCTTTAATGGGATAAATAACAGCAATTGTAATTATATTTATTTTATTGTCAAAGTGTAATGATTTGATTGTTGTGTCAAAAAAGCAAAAATTATAAGTCAGTTCTACTTGTTTTTGGTCTCTTAAGCATAAAATTGTTATAGTAATGCATTTCAACATTTCAATTATGCTTTTTTTATTTAGCTAGTCATAGCTAGTTTTATTTTAGCTAGTTTATTTAGCTTCACTTTTCATATTTTATTTTTAGGGATCTTTTCTCTACAGTCCTTCTAGTGTTTTATAATATTATAGTGTGCGAGTGTGATAGCCTTGTGTTCTTGTGATTTCTCTTTTCAGGTCTAAAGATACTGTGAGCACAACGATGTCCAAGCCCCCGAATTCTGCTTCTCGTTCCCGTTCTAGGTCTAGGACCAGATCACGGTCCTACTCACGATCTCACTCGAGGACTCGCTCCCGCTCAAGATCCAGAAAGCGTCGCTACAGGTAGGCACATTGAATGGCATCATAAATGGGATATCTGATTGTAAGCTGTCATAATGTTTTCATAAAACAGCTGCACCTCAGTTTTTTATCCTGCCCTTTTAAATAAAGTAATTTAATATTAAAACGGCAATGAAATGAGACCATATCTTTCCTGAAGGTTGCTCCTCCTCTTCTTAGTGTTTCTTTACTGCACACCCCTTTTTGTTGTTTTTTTTGAGTCCGGTGAGAGTTAGTTTTAAAACGGTTTCCTTTTGTCTGCTGTGACTACCTCTTTCCACTGCACGTGGCTTAGCATGTGTTGCTATGTTGGTGGATAAACGTTGTTCTAAATCCGTTTTCCAATGAAAAAGCACAAGCGGTAAGATATTTTCCTGTTGGTGAATGTTTGGTTTAGTCATTGATAAAATTGAACCTATTAGTAAAGCTTGAACATTGACTCAACTTAATGCGTTGCCAGGTTTAGGTTATGAATTCAAGTTGCAGTTCCAGTTAAAGGAAATTTCCATATGCAATTTAGAAGATATGAAGGCATACGTTTAGGCAGCATAATCTTTTATTCAGTTGTGTAAGAATTGCATCCGTTGTGAAATGTACAGGAAGTGATTTACCACTTTTTAAGCATTTTTCTCATTGCAAAACCCCAAAAAGTAAATATGTGAATTTTGACTCTGTAGCTCCATCAAGTGGTCATGAATCATAACTGCATCTTTCTCTCTTTTTATGGCTCTAATCTTGCTCTAATCCTCTGTGCTTTGCATTTCTCTCTTTTCTTTTAGTTCTAGATCAAGATCCCGTTCACATAGCAGGGAGAGGAACTATCCTTCTAGAGATTTCCAGGGCAATCGTGGATATAACCGTGGTTATAACCGTGGCTACCGGAGGCCTTTTCAGTACAACCGGGGCAGAGGGCGTGGCTACTTCCCACGAGGGAACTATTATAGAGGTGGGAGCAACTATGGCTACCGTTCCAATCACGGATCCAACTGGCACGGCCATAGAGATCAGCAACAACAATATGACCACTCGTACAGCCCTAGGAGGCCCCGCTCACGTTCCCACACGCCACGGAAAAGATCACCAAGCCGAAGCCATTCACGTCATTCCGGTAAATCGTCCTCGGGACGTTCCAGGCGTTCCAGCTCCTCCTCCCGCTCCTCGTCCCCACGAAGACGCAACTCTAGTGCGGGACGACCCCATGCCAAAGAAGCCAAGGGAAGGGCTTCACCGGGTGAAAACAAGGGACCCAGCAAGGAAGCATCCAAGCCTACAGGAAGCAGCCCAGACGAACCCAGTAGTAAGTGGGAAGGCCTATCTGACTACGAAAACAGTCCTAAACGAAATGCCGCATCTGCTGGTCCGTCAGAGGTTAAAGTGACCCTTTCTGGAGGTACCGGCAATGGTGCTCCAATGTGGCGAAGCATTGGCCCTGCCAGTAAAAGTCCACCAGCAAAGACGTCCACCCCAACTGGCTTTGGGTTCTTCACAAAGGAAGACTTGAAGACCGAAGACAAATCGGCCTCCATCTCAACTGCTTTCAAAAAGTATGTTTTTGGTTTTAGCTTTTGGATGTTTTCCCTCTCTTTCTTTTGTCCTCCAGGCAGTTTTTAATCAATCATCATTCTCTCAAATGTGTTTAGTCCTTGTACAGCAACAAAGATCCTTGGAAGAATAGAGCTTATAATGGAAACCATCTAATTTCAAACTCAAATGTCACAAATGGGCGTTTACCTGTGCTATGAGGTTGTTTGCAATCCCGTAATTTAGGAGATAAAGTTTAAATGATGTAAGTATGGAAAAAAAGCTCCATCCTGGTTAGTCGTGTCTGCAATGCTGAAAAGTTGAACCCTAAGTTTGCGCATGTCTTAAATGTTTTTTATTGTAAGTAGGCTTTCTTGTATTGCTGTTAAAAGGTTAGTGTCAACTGGTTTGAAAATGTGAATGTTTTCTAATACAGTCTGCTCCTTATCAATAATTAACACGTGATCGTCCACCTCAGGTTTTTGGCAGAAAAGAAAAAGCCCCTATCAGACAGGGATAATGGAAGGGGTGAGGCTTTAAGTTTGGGCGACGCTGACAGCGAAAAGAGCAGCAGCAAGTCGAGGAGCATGTTCGAAGCATCCGAGTCTGGCTACGATGGCTCAAAGACTGACAAGGGACTTCCTTTTCTGGATGCTGAGGAAGAGGAGTATCGCCAGGAAATGAAAGACAGGAAGACTGAAGAGGAGTCCAAGTATAAAGAAAAAACCATTGTCACAATGCGGGGATTAACCGAAGAGCGCTTCGGAAAATGGGACGACAGCATCTATATGTCCAACAAAGATTCGTCAAGGAGGGATGAAGATGTTGAAGAGGATCTGGATGAGGAACTTTATCGCAGTCGGAAGCATGCTTCTAGAAAAGAAGAGAAGGCCTCCAAGAAGAAAGAAAAGAAAAAAAGCAGGATTAGTCCATCTTCTCCATCACCATCTAGAGTATCAGAGAATAGAGGCAGGCCACTGTTTCCCGCAGGAAGAGAGGCCTCGTCCCCAGCTAAATCCTCAGCTAAGAAAGACCAACACTTAAATTTCAGTATAAAAGCATTCACTGATGGTGGAGAGAGGTATGAATTTAAAAATAATAATCCTTTGTCAATGTTGTTTTTAACTTTTTATATATATATATAACAAATGGATGCATGGGTATAACTCCACTGCTTTCTTTCAGCTCATCAGGTCCATTAGCTAAAGAAAGACATTTGTCACGGGATCTTGTACACCCTGGTAAAAAAGACAGTGAGGAGTTTCGCTCGATCTTCCAACATATTCAGTCTGCTCAGCTTCGCAGGAGCCCTTCAGAGCTCTTTGCTCAACACATAGTCACCATAGTACATCATATTAAAGGTAATTCCTGTCTAATCTAGTGGTTATGTACTTTTACATTTTAATTCTTCACTTTGTGCTTTAAATGTGCCTCGGGGGGCAAACCTAGGACCATTTTTGTTTGCATATTTAGTTTGGAGAATGTCTCCAAACGTAATGCTTGTAAGATGTAAGATTTTTTTTTCTAATCTTTGAATGTAGCTCAACATTTCAAGTCATCTGGGATGACTCTGAATGAGCGATTTGGAATATACCAAAGAAAAGCAGCAGAGCTGGAAATGATGAAGCCGAGGAAGAGTCCTGAGATCCACAGGTATGTGCATTTGCACTCATGTACCTTAAAATACTGTTGTCAAAAGTACCAACCACAATACCAGATTGATACTGAAATAAAAAAACTCTTTGAGTGCTGTTGTAGCTGATTGGCTACAATGATCAGCACTTAACAAACATGTTGTAAATATACATCAGTGGCGCTTTATACATCACAGAGCGCTTACACAGATACACACAGATTGTGTAAATGCAGGCTGATCTCCTCCCAGTAAATCTGATGGTCTTCTAAAGAAGCAACACAAAAGAAAGAAGAGTTTTATTTAGGAAAATATCAGGAACATCATTGATGTTATTGCAATGCAAAATAAATATTTAATCTTTTTTCTTGAACAAATGGTTAAAGCGATTTAGCCTACCGGTCCAGTGGTTGACGCCTGCTTGTGCTTTCAAACGCTCCCACTCTCAAACACTTCCATGTGCTTTCAAACGCTCCTGTGCATTGATCATTGTAGCCAATCACAGGCACATCTGATGAGCCTGAGATCACAATGGTCAGTCAGCGGTGTTTACGATTACAGCTCAACAGCGTTCAAAGTGTCACATTTTTAAAATTTCAGTAGCGATTTGGCATCGCAGTCTGTACTTTTGACCAGTCTCATGTAGCTCATGCTTTAGATGACTTGTTACTCTCTTCCTTGCTTGATATTTTTTTTCCATGTTCTTTCACAGGCGAATCGATGTGTCTCCCAGTGCTTTTAAGAAGCACTCTCACCTGTTTGAGGATTTCGAAGAGAGCAGCTACAAGGTGACACAGCGTTTTCAAATCTGAAATTCCTGCCCAAATGTGTACCAGCTGAAACAGCAGAAATGTGCTATGAGGTGTATAATGCTAATGCACAAGAGCCCCAATCCCAATCTTGTATTACTGAGCATTACGCTCTCACCCTCCAGAGTTTGTCGTATGATTAATCGTGGGTACATACTTGCCCAAACAAAATGGCTAATCAAAAGGAAGTGAAAATTGATCCTGTGTCCAAGCCTTTCACTGGACCGCTAACCAATGCAATAGTAAGTATATCTCCTCAAAAATGTGTTTACAAAAAAAAAGTGAGGCTCAGTACTAATAAGTATTGGGAAAGCATGGAGCATGCTGCTTTCCCATGAGATCTGTGCGTTATTGTTTGTTTTGGTTCGTTCTCTGTCATAAAGTCTCACGTGTTAATAGACGTCTGTCACATTTTCAGTGGGTGTCGAATATATTTTGTACATTACTACTTAAAATTGCACATATATTTCATTGGCCAACACTGTAAAGACATAGAGGGTGACTAAATGAGGATTGCATTTGAGGTTATTCCTAAAGATGGCCAATAGATGGAGGTGTTCAGCTGGGTTTTGACTACCATTGTCATAAGCATTTTCTATTTCAGTGTGAGACAAATGTTCTCAACCTCTTCTTCTGTTTAGGTATTAAACAGAATATATTTATTAATATATCAATTCATTATAATGTTAAAAGGGTTGGTTCACACAAATATTAAAAATATTTCAGCTTTCAAATCTGTTCTTTGACTTAAATCTGAATAAATAAAAAAACTGTAAACCACAGACATCAGAATTTCCCAAATGCTCATTTGCAATGAAAGTGAATGAGGATGAATGAAGTTGTAGCAATTGCATGAAAATAGTCCAAAGTAGCCAACCTTCACTTTCATTGGTTGGAAAGAGCATGCTGGGCATTCTGCTAAGCATCATCATCTGTGATAGTTATTTTTGGATGAACTATCCTTTTAAACTTTGTTGACTTGTACACATTTCTACAATGTGATTTCATTTATTTGTTTACACTATTGAGGCAAGAAAATGTGTTAATTATTTTGGACATTATTGTGTCTCCACAGGATCATGGTAAAAAACATGAGGGTGAATCTTTGGACCTTCGTTTGGCTATAGAGCGCCGTAAAAAGGATCCTAAACGAGAGGGGGGAAAGAGTTCAGCTGGATCACGCACACCCAGTCATGAACTCTCCCCTGACAGATCCTCCAAACACAAGAAATCAAAGTATGTCCTTACTGAATAATATTTGCATAATACTTGATATCTGAGTCATGTTGTCTTGTGGTCGTTTCCTAGACTGTAATAATCTGTTGACTGAATGGTGATTTAACTTGTCAGTTTCATTTACAGCAAAACACTTGTTCATATCTAAAAGCATGCTGGGAAGGCAGTGCTTTATTCCTCAAACATTATACTTGTCCATCAGATGGTGATGCAGCTCTGATGTGACATTTCATTTACACACTATCATAGCCTAAAACCGTCATCTAAATTTGCTGCCTTTCAAGCATTACTGTCTCCTTTGGGAAATGCACATTTGGAAAACTCAAATTTATCTTCATATTCACCTCCGTTACCCTACTGATCATCATTGTTGTAGAATGTCTTATGTTACAGTGTTTTCTTGGGCTGTTGCCACGGTCTGGACTGTTTTTATAATCACAAACATTAAGACTTTACATTTTTACTACTGTATCATTTCAAAATATCCATTAATCACAATCATTTCTCAGCCACTCGCTAGATGATTTTTAACTCTGTTCTCACTCATTCTGAAGGAAAAGCAAGAAGAAGCGTGAGCGCTCACCCTCCTCCTCCTCCTCTTCCTCGTCATCTCCCTCTCCTCATCCGTACAGAGGAAAAGAGTACCATCCGGAGGAGCACATGGAAGGAGGGGGGGGCTTTAACAAGGCCCGTCTGGGGTCAAGGGAATTCCCTGGGGCCATGGACCGTGGCCCTCGGGACTATGAAGGCCACATGGACCGGGGTTATGAGAGGGGCAGAGGAGGATACGACCGAGGAGGATACGACAGGGGTCGTGGGGGTTACGATCGGGGATTTGTAAGTATTCCACAGTTCTCTGTGACATTGACTTAACTGTAACTTAATGATAAATAACGAGTTGCAGATGGGATTTGTTTATGTAGTTATCATTGATTAATGTCAAACTCTGTTCCTCTCTGGCTTCATTCCAATCCTGAGTTTTTAATTTTGAGAGAATGAGTCTGATGTTAGTATGTTGTTAAGCTATCATAAATCTGAAATTTTGTTTAAGTTTAGCTTGAAATCAGGTTTATTTTCCGCCCAAATCCTGGTTTCTGTTAATTGTTCTGGATTTGGTTAAAATGGTATGTTTTCATAAACTTTTTAACAATTGTGACCTATGAAATTGAATTTTATTCAGATTTTTTTGTTGTCCGTTTTGTCATTTTTTTCTGGATTGTGTTTTTGTAATTTAATACAAATGTATTATGAAAAATGGCTGTAATTTTAATAAGTAAGCAATAATTGGCTTGGGGGCATTGAATTATTCTGAAAATAACCTCGGGTGCTTTTTTTCTAATAATTCAACGGCCCGGAGTCGATTATTCTGCTTATACTATGGGTTCCACACCTCAACATTGTTCAGATGGTTTATTTGAAGACATTTATCAGGTTTTGTCTTTTAAAACGCTCTTTTGTGTAGGGCTAATTTCTTACGCATTAAACTTCATTTTATAACTAGTAATGGAGGCTTGAGCCACTGATAACAGTGCCAATGCAGTTATTAATATAGTCAGTTATTAGAGGGAGAGAGACTGAGAGTGTATGTGAATTACCTCAGTCTGTGTGTCTTGTTTGTGTGTGTTCGGCAGCATCAGAACAGTGCCTTTAGTACCTCGCTAGTGAGATTTGCATTTAATTTGCTAAACTATTCTGCTGAAAAAATCTTCAGAGCAGCGCTGACAACACAAGTGCGTGTCCGTAGCCTGTGTGTGAGAGCGGGAGAAAGAGTATATGCTTTTCGTTTGTGGGAAAAACATGGAACTAATTTGTTGCTGTTTGAAAGACTTGAAATAACTGAAATCATTTTGTGAAGTGATATGGAACTGTAATGTTCAAAACCTGCCTGGAACTACTTTTGCCGTGTGTTTCCCTGAAAATAATTGCACACCGTAGAACATTCATCAGCCAATCGGATTCAAGCGTTCAACAGCCCTCCTAGTTTGAATAAATAAGAATGCATAAATTAATAAAACAAATGTGAAAAAAATTATCTAATCGTTTAAAGATTAATCACACTTTTGGGCAAAGTTCTACACTACAGAAGTTTACTGTTTAAATTATATCATGGATGAAAAATTGGGATATTAAAAAATTGTTTTAATGATACATTTTATTATTGAAATATTTATTTTGGTGATTTTTGTTGTGAAGTATTGAGTTTGTGTATTTGCCAATGAATTTTATCAAATAAAATGGTGAATCACAGACACTTTTCCATATCATAATTTAATTAATTGTATGCAGGACTACTTTTGGTTTATTAATCCAAAATGTGCCAAATTCCATGACCTTTTTAAAGGGTCATGAAACCCCCCTGCTGCAGCGGTGTTTTTTCACACCTTCGATTTGAAAAAGCTTGTTAAAAGGGGAGTGGTCGACTGTGAAAAGGTGGGATGGTATTGTGTGGAAAGAGGGAATGGTTTGCATAAATAGGGGAGTGTCAGTAGGTGCATTAAGATTAGCGATACCAACAGCAGCAGTTACAGCGGTTCTGAGACATGTTCTTGGTTCATGTTGGCATTGTTTACAACAGTGAGATTAAATGAGGGATGAGTACAGCGAATGAGAGAGCTATGAGTGGCGTGCAGCAGAGATCGCAAATCATTCAGCTCTTCAAAGTTCAAACCAGCATAATTCAGTGAGAAATGAAAATAAATGTTATTCTGCATGACGAAATATTTTGCAAACGTGATAAAACTATATTTGTCCAAATATGCACGCTGTTTGGCAAGATGAACAACACGCCGACGTGATAAGAGAACGTGAACCACCCAACATGCGATGTGACCGAGATGTGTAATTCTAGATCGGGGTAAAAGCGAAGGGGTTTGAGGCTAGTCTTGACCGCGCATCTGAAGCAGAGCGACGCGCGCTGGGCTGCCGTGACGATCCGCGCTGTCTATTACTCGGCAGCTAAATCTATATTTGTCCAAATATGCAGCACGCTGTTTCACTAAGAGCCCGAACACATGCGGTTTAGTGCATGGCTGTGACGACAAATAAAACGGAGAGGATGTGGCTTTTGTTCATTAGCCTACAGATTACAGATTGGTTATTTTGCACTCCTGACATAGATAGTCAACGCTTGGAGGTTCGGCGTGCGATTGCTCAAGTTAATTTTACTTTACCGAGCCTTTGTAGCAAAGGCTTCCACAGACGGCGCCGGTTACAGCTCGCTCGCCGCCCTTTACGTTACTTCGTATCAGCACAACGCCTAGCTTTCCTCCGTGACTTTTCCGCACGCTGCTTCCAAAACTTCCCCACCATATCTCTACAATAAGTAAGACGAGCCTGACAGAAGTGACTGTCTCATGCACATTAACTAAATTAACTTGTATGCATACTACAGCGCAGGGATTGGACTGAATGAGCTTTATGTCATGAATATATATCGAGAATCGCTCGGAGCGGTCGACGTCAGCATGTGCCCAGCAGCCCATACTTGGGCCGAAAAGGCTGTGCCGACGTCAGCATTTGTGACGTTGCTCCGACTAAGCTTTTCAAACCGGAAGACAGAAATCGCTCTGAAAAATGCAAAAATAACTATTTTCACATATGAATACCATTAATAAGTACCCTTAGTGTTTTCAATGATGTGCAGCCTATACATATCTGTTTACATCTCAAAAAAAGTGTTTTGGGGTTTCATGACCCTTTAAAGCTGTAATTCCATCTACTTTTTTGTATTTGTGGCACAATGATCCTGAAGTTGTTCTCCCATTTATCTTGGACATCTCAGTTGATCTGCTCTTCTCTTGTATTTGCAGCCCAGAATGAGAGGAAGAGGATGGAACCGAGGAAATTACCCTGGCAACAACACCAATAACAACCCTCCAATTATGGGCGGCCCTTCACGCCCCCCAGAGGAAGAGTGGGACCCCGAATACACCCCCAAGAGTCGGAAGTACTTCCAGGTGTGATTCCTAGCTTTGATCTCAGATACACGCGCCCCCCCTAAACTTTACTCTAAAAACAAAAACTGGTGGTTGGTTGCTTCGCATGTCACTCAGACAGTCTCTTCCTATATAAGTGCGCAATTTTTGGACAGAATAGGCTGCATGGTGGCCAGTAAGAGAGTTTCAATTTACTTCTCTCTCGTCTAACTGCAGCATGACGACCGGGACAAGGAAGGGGAGATGAAGTGGGTGGACACTCGGGGGCGCGGCAGAGGCAATTACCCCCGCAGCAGGGGCACCTTCATTGTTCGGAAGGGCAGCGGTGGCAGCCCCAAGTGGACCCACGACATGTTCCAGGGCAGCACTGAAGAGGGAGAAATAGAAGGCAGCGCAGAGCAAAAAGATGATGAAAAGTCTGGGGAAAGCACTGCTTCCAAGCCATAGACGGTTCAGCAACCATTTGTGTCTGTTCTCCTCTACAGTCTCTAGCTCGACGAGAGCCCTCGTGAGAAATGATCCTCGTGTTCAGGTGTTGGACTGTGAAGCCCTATACGGTAGAGCCATGTCGTTTTTAGCATCACACGATCTGCTACTATTTTTCTGTTGTTTTTTTTCTGCTTGTTTTCGAGGTTGTGGGGGGGGGGGGTGATTTGAATATAATTCAATCGTTCAGTGTCTGGAACTTATTGATTTTCATTTAAAAAGTGCAATAAAAAATCCATGCACTTGTGCCTTAGATTCAACTTTAGTTTTATGATTCCCTTTTTTTTTTTTTAATTCTTTTTACTTTTTAATTGATCATTTCTGCCAGTAGATTTTCCCCTTTCTATGTTTGGAATTGCATGTAAATTCGTTCATTTATATTTCTCCCCTTTTATTTGATAACGTCATTGGTGTGCGGTTCTGTCTTATTGGAGCATATCCCTTGCGGACCAATACACTGTGTACTGGGCCGATTTTCTCGAGAAAAGCGTCTGTTAAAAATGTACAGATTCAGTTTGTCCTAACATATGGGTTGTCAAACTATATTTAACGTCCAGTTTAGTTAATTTTCGTCCCTTAAATGATGCCACTAATGATTTAAAAAGTCAAATTACTTTGTGACGTGTAAAAAAAGATTAATGTTTTTTTTTTCTATTTTGAGCAAAAAAATCTTGTCAATTTTAGATCATTCATCTGATTTTAAAGTGTAGATAATAGAACATGCTTGTAATGATGCATTCATTGCATTGTGTTTAAACTATCAACCAAAATGTAAAATAGTTCATGCTGCATGTTTAGATCATGTGATTTTTCTTCCATTGATCTCTGTATGCTGCACTGTTCAGTTGAGTTGTAAGGATAAACTGGGGGACTTGACTGCTTTCTTTAGATTCCTGCTTTGTGATGACATTATTATACTGTAACGCTGTGACGTTCTGCTAACATACTACATGAACATGCTAATTCAGTGCTTTCAGTCTCCATGGTGAATTTGAAATAAAGGCCGTCCTCTGTTTTACACGTAATCCTTTGTTTTGAGTTGCCTTGGACTTGTAAGACACATCGGTTTTAACAGCTGCTCTCGACAGCTGGAGCCTTTTAGTGAAGAGCCTTTATGATGAGGTTCAGCTGTGGTACCAGTTATGCAATGTTATGTGAGACATTTGATGATTAAAATCTCATATTCCAGAGAACTACAGTTAATGTTTTGTTTTTTAAAACATTTTAAGTTTTGGGGTGTCCATTCATGCTCCAACCTGCTCAAGCGGTACCTGGAATCTGCCTGGAAGTTGATTTGGTGCTTCAGGTGTGTTTGATTAGGATTGAAGCTAAAATTGCAAGAAGCTCGCCCTCGAGAAGCGGGATTGGAAAACCCTGATTTACAGCCAGTATATTGCATTTAAAGGGATAGTTCATGAAATATGAGAGCTTTCCGTCTCCATTGACAGCTATGCAACTACCACTTTGATGCTTCAAAAAGTTCATAGAGAAGAATTGAGTGGTTTAGTCCAAATGTACTTGTTTGCTTTTATAAGATTAATAGTTTTCATTTAGGCTTTTATTCACATTTAAACATTTATCAGCGAACATAAACAGAAGCCCAACTGAACCTGCTTAACATGTTAAAACAAACCTCTTGAAGCTCAAACATGCTGCGAAACACAAGAATGAACCTCATTGGTTCTCGCACGTCGAGCGAACATGCTTAAGCCTTTGTTTACCACAACTGATGTGTCAGTTGATGAATATTTCCATGTGAATAAAAGACTAAATTCAATCAGTTCATCATATAAACCGAGGATCGAGTCTATTCAGAAAGTTCGGACTAAACCGCTCAATTCATGTGGATTCGTTTTACGACCTCTTTATGAACTTTTTTTAAGCGTCAAAGTGGTAGTTGCGTAGATGTCAACACTTGAAAAAAAATGACTTGTTCAAGCAGCTTCAAGTGGTTCCATGCAACTATATTGAGTCATTTTTACAAATAACAATTTAGTTACATGAACAAAAGAAATTCAAGTAAAGCTGACAATTTCTTTGAGTAAATACAAATCATTTGAATTTGTCACTTACATAATATTTATGTGCAGTTAACTTGGTTATGTTAAATTTATAAAAGTTTATGTAAGGTGAACACATTTATAAATTTAATTTACCTTATTAAATTAGCTATTTGCTCTACAAGTGTAAGTTAAAAACTAAGCTTATTTTTTAGAAATGAAATGCAAAAATAACTCAATTTAATTGAGGGCTGGAATTCCATCCAGTATATGTGTGTGATGAGTCCTCACAGCCTAAACACAGGCACCACTCTTCTGCATTAAGGAAACCACAAAATTACAGAAACTCCTCCAAATATCCAACATAACTGAACATTAAACACCAACATAAACTAACAACATCTTTCCCTTTACTGAAAAACACATAACACTTTTATCCCTAAATGTACTCTCCTGATGCAGTCCCTTGCAAGGCATGCTGGGAACTACAGATCCACTCTCCAGTTTGCTCGTTTTACTCAGCAATGTTAAGTTGACTGAACAAAAGCTGACAGTACTCATTTTAAGTAGAAACAACTCAGTACATTTAAGTTAATGTAGTTAAAGGTGAACTATGTAGTATTTTTGCAGTAAAATATCCAAAAACCACTAGGCCGGTGTTATATATTTTGTTCAGTTGAGTATCTACAATATCCCAGATGTTTCCAACTATTTGTAAATTGTGAGAAAATTGCTATTTTAACTAAGGACAGGGACGTTTCAGCATTGCATTTGAGAGAGTCGCCTGTCAATTGCGTCATATCTGCGCTACCCTCGGTTTCGGCTTTTATTTGGCAGGAGCGCTTTACTCTTAGCAGTGTGAACAACTGAACGCACGGAGTAACGTCATAACATCGTTTTAAACACACTTAAATGTATCTAATATGATAAACAGAGCTACATTACCTCATAATCATAACCGGAAGAGCGGATCTGTGCAGCCGCCCGGCGACTGTGTCATAATAAAAGTCCCGGTATTCGCAAGGCGGGTATTTGTTTAACAATCGCTCCAGCAGCTTTGCTCAGGTCCATAACACTCGGTCCTGCTCTGCTTTAGACTACAGTAACGTTAATAACCGCATGCATGAACGTGATTTCTGCCCGAGTCCTATTTTCCACCGGCTGTGATGAGAAGACCACATCTCCCAAGATGCTGCTCTCACACTTTGCGTCATCAAACTACGCATTTTTTTTGCATAGGCGCCCTCCAGTGGACAAAAGCTGCATAGTGCACCTTTAAATGAGATATTAAGTAATGTGAACATGGATGATTTGAGGGCTGTGCAACTAACAACAGTAAAAAAAAAAGTTTTGAGTAAATGGAGAGACCAAAAGCTATTTTTTCCGCCAAAAAGTCTCTTTTTTTTGTTAAAGTGCCTCCTATATTTTTCTGTACAATATGTATTATTTGAGCTTTCAAATGTCTAATGCATTCAATTGTGCGACTACTGTTAGGTGGATTACCTTGTGATTACTTCTTGGAGTAGGGATTTGGAAAAGGGTAACAGGGAAGAGAAATTAGCATAATGGAAGATTAAGGCAGCTTCTTCCACCATGTGTTAATATTTGGTTTTGTTTTTATTTAAAAAATACATACAGTGTATATATACACACACATTTAAGTTTTAAAATGTATTTATAGATTTAAAAAAATGCAAAATAAAAAAAGTATCCATCAAAACTTCCACTCAAAACAGAAATATGCAAATCTAATTTTCAATCTTTCCTTTTTAAAGGTATATTACACCTACATCTGTTGCACAGATGAATGTCCTGTGGCATTTCATGCATATGGTAATGGGAGGGAAAATTATATTTCAAATCCAAATATATTCCAAAAAATAGGTGTTCCCCTGAGAAACATTGCGACTGCGAAAGCACAACAAGTATAGTTTTTCTTCTCGCCTCATATTTCCATCGCAAGTTTTTCAAAAGACTGCAGTTTCTCTGGAAAATATAAATTATTTCTACGATAATTTATGAGCGAAAAGGCATTGAAAGGATGTATTTGTGCCAGCACCATGTAGAGTTCTCCTTATGCATGAAACAACTGTGTCCAGAAGATAAACAAGCCACTAGTGATAGTGAACTCGACCGAGTGTGCCAGTGCCGGTGACGAGTATATCCGGCTGTCCGTTCCTCCAGATCTCCCTGACGATTCGTTCTCTCTCCTCCAGTCTCCTGGCTCTCTCCAGCTCTTCTGCTGAAGCAAACACGTTCACACTCTTAATGGTTCCGTTCAGCTGGGTCTGATCGCTCAGGGGACTCATGCTGAGCACCGGGACTTCCAGGTCCTCGTCGTCTCCTTCCTCGCTTTCATCCTCTTCCTTGTCTTCCTCCTCGGCGCTGGACTCTTTTAGTCGTCTCTTGTCCGGTGTGGAGGGCGTTTTTGTTTTTGAGCGCGTTCGGCAGGTGATGCCCAGTATGAGGAGAACCAGAGCCAGCAGAAGACCCGAACACACTCCCAACATGAAGTACAGCGCAAAGCTCTCCATGTTCACTGTATAAAACACAGGAGGGAAATTGTCAAGAACTTGTTTGAGTTATACACATACTCAAAATAAAGAATTTATATGAATATATTAAACATAACATTCATATAAAATATTAATGTATTCATTTATATACACCACCGTTCAGAAGTTTGGGGTTGGTGTCATTTATTTGATCAAACAGTAAAAACTATAATATTGTGAAATATTATTTCATTTTAAAATGTTTTATCTATGAATTTTTCCTTCAGAAAAATATCCTTCATTGTAACAAGATGTAAAACAAGTGATGTCCCCAGAGTGGGAAGTTTCAGTTCAAAATACCCCACAGATCATTTTTTCATAGCATTTTAAAACTGTTTTGTGTGTGTCCCTTTAAATGCAAATGAGCTGCTGCTGCAACCAGCCCCCTTTCAAGAAGAGGGCGGAGCTTTAAGAGCTTGTGTTAGAAGACAGTGTTGCCAAGTCCGCGGTTTTCCAGCGGAATTGGGCTACTTTAACACCGTTTCCGCAGGCTATTTTTAATGTCCGCGGGTTAAAGTAACCCCAATTATGTTATATTTAGCCCCAGAAATGCTAATTTTTTACCAGGAAACCCCCCCCAAAATGCGATTAGGCTTGTTTTGGCCTAGTTTTGAGTTGCAATTGGGCGGGTTTTTATTGTGAAAACCTGGCAACCCTGTTAGCAGATCCAATTACCTCCACAGAGGTCAGAAACTGTTCAGCCTTTTATGTTCAAACCGGAATCGGACAATGATAGAAAGACTCAAGAAGAACTGACAACATGTAGAGCGAGACATGATGTTTCAGATAGTTGATGAATTTATGTAGCTGATGTGGAGTTAATAATCTTCAAGTCATCAATTAGCATGTTCTGTCATAAACAAAATATCTCCCTTTGCTTTGAACTTTGAGCGTCGTAACTTTGCAGATGTTGTTTATACTCAACCAGCAACACTACACACTAGCTAAAGTTTAAAAAAGTCAAATCATAATGAAGGACCTATTTCAAAGTAAGGTTCTTTAACAAAAATATATTTTATTTTTGGTTTTGACACTACAGAAAAAGCTTAAACCCCAGAGCAAAAGAGAAAGAGGAACATTTAAGCCATGTCTCATGAAGTCAGAGGTGTGAAGCCAAATCAAACAGAACACTAAACTCCATGGAATGGCGTGTTGGTTTGTTCTTGAGGTCAGACGTGCGATGAGGCATAAAGTTCAATGAAGCTGACCCAAATCGACTATATCCGTGTTTAGCCAGGTGCCTTTTAGGGCTCGAGTTTTTAATCTGGGCATTAATCAACCATCTGTGTTGCGCTTTTACCTTTTATATGTGCGTAAGTAGCCATGCTGTTACTCAGCAGCTCCATGTCTTTCCGTATGGGGTTCATGTTGGCTTCTTTTCTTTTCTCTTGTGCTTTCTTCTCTTCTTTATCACAGCTCGACCTTCAGGTCCTGTGGTGGAAAAACACAAATGCTTAAGAGAGAGCAATCATATTCAAAGGGAGGGTAGATCATTTTTTATAAACACATATTGTCATCTTCTGGAGCTTGGAAGGGTTTTGTTTTGAGCAGATGTTTTATACCATCATCACTGTCATCGTCAGAGCTCACTTCCCAGTACATTCAGCAACTGCCTCATATTCACCATCTCATTATTCTCAAAAACCATCATTTTCAACATCTTCAAAATCAATATTTTGATCGCAGACCAGATCACCAGATCCATCATCAAGGGACAGTGACTAATTATTTGATTGCATTCAGTAGTTGCTCTGCAGTAAATAGCTGAGCTATCAGTTTTGCTGACGATTTTTCCCATTCTTTTGTTCTCTGCCTGCGGTAACTATGAGTGAAACGTCACTTCATCACTGTGTATCAGACATTGCCACCTTATGGAATAAAGGTGAATTGCACTTTTTGAGTCATCAAAGATTAAACTATTGTAGTGCAGTAAAAAAAATATACTTACATTGTTACACACCTCGGGTCGTTAGCGACCCTATACAATTTTTCCAAAAAAAAATTAATGGGAAAACAGATGTTCTTTTATAATATATATAGTTTATAATGAATTGATTGAGGAATACTGATGTCTTACTTTAAAAAAAAAAGGAATGAGGAGGAGGGTTGTGAATGGCGTTCCGGGTCACTAAAGACCCGAGGTATTCGTGTTCACATCCTAAACACTGTTGAGTTGCGTGCAAAAGTTTACTTTTGGTTTTGAAAAATCAATTCTACTAGTTATACTTACATGTTTTAGTAGCTCAAGGACAACTAAAACAACATGGCCCGCCATGCTTAATTAGACAAATAGGCCCTAACTCATTTATTTTGGCCCCTGAGGCTGAAATTTCTCTAAGTGTGCCATTAAGGAGCATTATATCATCTCTTTCCACACAGGCCATTTGTTATGCTGTTGTTATTGCACTGACCCAGGACTCACTCTTTGCTCCCAGAAAGACTTTCCCATTTTTCCCACAGGAACCGAGATTTCATGAAGACGTTCACATGCTGCTCGGGGTCTGCGTGGGACTCTTCCCTGGGAAACTGGGAAGGATCCAGCTTGTGTCACTCTCTCCAAGAAGGAAAAGAGGAGGAGGGGGAGTATTAAAGCAGAACATCTGGATTTCCCAAGCCGTCATGTGCCGGAGCCACTTGAGTCCTGGATGTGTGCTTGGCAAGAATCTCCTCCGGCTCAAGCGAGGAAACGATAAAAAGCATCAGACAATAAATGCGGTGACTCCCTGTGTGCGTCCACACCATAAAACCCGCAGTCGCTGAGACCATGCCGAGATCACGGAAGAGGTGCCATGTTGTTGTCTTCCTGTTTGTTTCCTCTCGGGGCCTGTAATTAGGCTACAGCAAACTGTAATCTACGCCATCAAGAGCCAAAGTCTCAGCCCCGATCCCTATCGGCCACTCTCTTGGCAGAACAAGGCACGTATTTAAGTGCACTAGAGCGAAGCACAGAATGATTATTTATCTTTTTTTGTCTTTTTGTAGCTTTCTCTTGGTCAAAATGCTCTACTTTTCTTCTCACTAATGTTATTTGCTTTGATAGCTCATGAGATTAAATGGAGATCGCATTTTATGTAATTGAATTATCTCGGATTTTAATAATAATAATAAACGGACACAAACATCTTTGATATACAGTCAAATCTCAATTGTGTTTGTTTTTTGCTCTGTGCTTCAGAAATCACTAAAGACAAAAATGGCAAAATATCACAACATGAACATAAATTTTTCCAAAACCAAATTATAAATCTGTATCAAATTATCATGATAATTGTTTTTAAAATTCTATTTTTATTATATATGATTATACAAATATTATTAAATATAATTATTATTATTATTGTTGTTGTTGAAATATTATTCAATATAATAAAGGCGATGAAATTGATCATTAAATAATTGTGTTTATAATTAATGTTTATTATAATTCTACAAATGATTCAATATAATAGTAATAATAATAATTAGTAGAAGTGTATTGACTATTCAAATTATATTAAACAAGTAGAAAATGAAGGAGAAGAATAACAACATTATTATTATTATTAATAAATTTAATACAATTTTACAATATTATAATATATGTAATAATCATGAATATATATATATACACACACACACACACACACACACACACACACACACACACACACACACACACACACACACACACACACACACACACACACACACACACAAAATAATCTATTCTATTAAACATTTATATAATACAAGAATAACAATAATATTTATATATATGTACTATTAATAATATAAAAAATATATATAAATTAATCACATAATTATATTAAATTAATTAAAAAATGTGACAATAATAACATAATTATTATATTATTAATAATAATAATACATTTAATATAATTATACAACACTATAATAATAATAATAATAATGTTTATGATTGTTATAATTATAATATATTTATTCTATACAATAACAATAATAATAATTTTCATTATTTCTATAATAAAAATTCAATATTATAAATTTTATTGTATGCATTTATAAATAACGTTTATTATAATTACACAATAACATTCAATATAATTATTAATATTAGTGGTAACAGTCATAGTAGTTATTTATTAAGTAATTATAAAACATTTATAATACTAATACAAGAATAACAATAATATTTTAAAACATTATTGTTATAATAATAGTAATAATTTATTTTAATACTTTATATAAACATAAGTACCAAAAATTCTACTGAGCACTGAAAGAGCCCTTTTTGAACAATAAAACGTACACCTGGGATGTCTGAGAGACAGGTGTTGAAAAGCAAGCAGATACTTGTGTTTGTGCGGCTCTCCAGCGGGTTCAGCAAACACAAACTACATCCCCTCACATAAACATCTGACAAACAGGAACTAGGAGACCAGAAATATAAGATCACACTAAATGCTTGTAAACACGGTCAAGTTCTGCTCCAACTACCAATTAGCGTGGGACGTAAGCCACATGCTCCAAAAATACTCCCGTTAGCAGACAGTGGCTAGCTGGCCCGAGTTTCCCCCACAGCTGTGAATCATCGGCGCAGGACGAAACAGCTCTCAAACACACACACACACACACATACCATCTCCCACCTGTCAGAGCTTTTCCCAGAAGAGCAGACCAGCAGACGGGCATGTAGCAGCAGATAAACCTGACAACCTGCTGAGCTCACGCTTTCCTCTCTGTTCCCTATCAGCAGTCTGATATAGAGCATCTTCTGCTTCTTTCAATGTCACAAGAACTGTTTTTCATTGTCACATTTTAAACAACATTAGCAATCAGACAAAAAATAGTTGTTCAAAACGTTTATTTATAATTTAAAGTCATTTAAAAAGCATAAAAAATGTCATAAAATCCAACAATCTTTTGTTCTAAACCCATGCCTCAAGCTTGTTTCCACCATTGAGTCAAAAAATAAAAAGATAATTGCAACTTTTTATCACAAATCTGACTTTTTCTCTTGCAATTCTGAAGATGTAAACTTGCACTTCTAAGAAATAAAGTATTTTTTCCATCAGAATTGGACTTTGTGACTTTATATTACTGAGAAAAAAGTATACTGTAAAAAAATAGTTTGATCAGTAAGTTATATCAACATTGTATATCTCATTAAAGGTTAAGCAAATTTTTACTTTTTTATGTTATTCAAGATTCAACAAATTTTTTTAAAGTCAGTTTAATGCAATTTAAATTGAATTGACTTAAGCAAGTTGATTTTACTTAAAAATGTACCGTGTAATTTACGAAATGACCTTTTACATTTTTTTATCAAGGGGCAGAAACAAGCTTCCATACGCCTGATATAGTTTATTTGTAATAAAAACAAACACACACACACACACACACACACACACACACACACACACACACACACACACACACACACACACACACACACACAAATTCTTCTGAAAGTGAGTAGTACTGTCTCACTGCCATAATACTATAGGGTTGCTAGGGTGTTGTGGATGGTTGCTTCACATTTACAAGTGCATTGCTATACAGTTTGTTCTATACAGGCTGTTGTGGGTGGTTGCTAGGGTGTTGCGTTGCAGTTTCTAGGGTGTTGCCATTAAGTTGCTAATGTGTAATGCAATTTCTAGGGTGTTGTTGGTGGTTGCTAGGGCATTCCTATACAGTTGTTATGATGTTGTGCATGGTACCTGGTGCATTGCAATGAAGGGTGTTGAGGGTGGTTGCTAGGGTGTTGCTATGCAGTTGCTAATGTGTTACTATGCATTTCTAGGGTGTTGTTGTTGTGTTGCTAGTTTGTTGTAGGCGGTTGCTAGGTTGCTTCTATGAGTGTTGTGATTGCTATGCTGATTATCCAGTGTTGTGATTGCTATGCTGATTATCCAGTTCAAAAGAATCATCCCTTAAGTCTGGGATGCTCTGAGATATGACTCAAGTCCGTTCTTCAGAGAGAGACTTTTCATCCGGTTATATTTTTCAGCAGACCATTTTTTGTTGTTGTTACGTTTTAAAATAATATCAAGCTCTTGTAAAGTATACTAATCCAGACAATTTATCTTCATTTAAAAAGTCAACTAGATTTGGTTTTTATCCCTTTAACAAAAATGCAGTATTTAATTCCTTACCTTTTCTAACGAACCATCATTTCTATCCAGAATGTCCCGGCGGAGGAAAGATGAGTCCCGTATCCAGAGGCGGTGTGACCTCACCACGCCAGAAGATGAAGCAGAAACACTAAACACTGAGAGGTGCTTGAGTTCCCGTCTACTCACACATGTCTGTGCCTGATAGAGCAGAAGCAGCCCTCTGTGGTCACACACACACAGCGTGTCTCTCACTGGGACCAGACCGTAGGAAAGCAGTTTGGGTAAAGGGAGGTGTTTCCTGTCAGAGGGGAAAATAGAGTCAGGGAGGGGCGCACGACAGGAGAATTTACACCCTCGGGATGGCAGCGCGATACAGGCCGCATTTCACACCCGCTGGTCAACAGATCATTCTTCAGGTCCACACATGTATATTTTAATGTATGGGTGTGTAAACCACAGTAAAACATACAGCTTGTTTTCTTTCAGCTCGGACTATCGATGCTGTGCTGAATGAAGCAGCTGAAGTCTAGTTTAAATGTATGGTCTATTGTAATTTATACACTCAACAGTGGCCTCAAATAAGAAATGTTTTGATGCCAAGGACCCTAAAATATGTCAATCTCCTTGTAAAAGACACCCTTTCAAGACATTTATATTTATAATTTAAGCTCCTACTAGTAAGTATGAAATTATAAAGACAACTTAAATTTAAAAAAATAAAAATAAATAGGAAATGGCATTTTATTTTTAGTTTTAAAGCCAAAATCTATTTCAATATTTAGATGCTTTTCACAATCATTATTTGTCCAAATAAGTTTTACACAGAAATCCTACATAAATACCCTCACCTAAAAGAACACCTGTTCAATTTCTCATTAATGCAATTATCTAATCAACCAATCACATGGCAGTTACTTCAATGCATTTATGTGTGAGGTCCCGGTCAAGACAATCTCCTGAACTCCAAACTGAATGTCAGAATGGGAAAGAAAGGTGATTTAACCTATTTTGAGCGTGGCATGGTTGTTGGTGCCAGTCGAGCTGGTCTGAGTATTTTACAATCTGCTCAGTTACTGGGATTTTCACACACAGCCATTTCTAGGGTTTACAAAGAATGGTGTGAAAAGGGGAAAACATCCAGTATGCGGCTGTATGTATATATATATATATATATATATATATATATATATATATATATATATATATATATATATATATATATATATATATATATGTATATATATATATTATATATTTTTTTATTTATATATATATATATATGTGTGTGTGTGTGTGTGTGTGTATGTATATAAACAGAATTTATTTGAAATAGATATATTGTAACGTTATAAAGGGTCATTTTTGATTAATTTAATGCATGATTGCTCAAAAACGAATAGATTTTTGTAATAAAAATATGAATTAATCTTAAAAAATGACCTCAAACTTTTGAAAGGTAGTGAAAGGTACTTTTCAAAATGCCAGCTGATTAAAATACATTTTGTACGACAAATTCCTGCTGAACTTTTCTTTAGAAAAAGTTGTTACAGTATTAACATTTACAAAGGGAGCCAACATAAATATCATAGGCTATGCAACACGCAGAGCTCAATGAGCAAAAAGTAGCAGCCTCTTTCTGTTTCTGTTTGTCTTTCAACATTCAAATTTGGGCACCTATAGATGTGCCTTTCAGCCAGCATGTGCAGGCTTGAATCAGGCCGACCGCCCAGCCTGGGATGGGCCACGTCTAACATGCCAGAGAGATCTCTGTCTGTTGAGGGTTAACCCTGTGGGGTGGAACAGAACAGGAAACGTCTGCAGTGGGCACAGCGCCTGCCCCTTCAGGCTACTGTTGGATTAAAAGAGCTCTTTGTGTTCCCTCCCGTCTGACGAGAGTTACGCACCTGAAGCTACTCTAAACCGCACATCGTCCAAAGCCTAGCAGCAGCCAATGAAAACCTTCGATTTTTGATGGTATAATGAGTCATGCTCTTGAGATAGCCTAAGTGTTTGTTGAGTCTGACAAGAGATGAAATAATAGAATATGGGAACATACTTGAGAAGGTGCATGTTGGGAATGGGAAATATGAAAGCTAAATGTAGGTTGAACTGAATCCATTGAACTTAAAGGGATAGTTCACCCACAAAAAATGAAAATTATGTAATTAATTATTCACCCTCATGTCATTCCAAACTCGTAAAGCTGTCATTCATCTTCGGAAAACAAATGAAGATCTTTTGGATGTATCTGAGAGCTCTATGTCCCCCCCTTCACAGCTACGCAACTACTATTTTGACCCGTAGCACGTTTGAGCTTCAGCGAGAACCAATGAGGTTCATTCTCGTGTTACGCAGCACGTCTGAGCTTCAGCGAGAACCAATGAGGTTCATTCTCGTGTTACGCAGCACGTCTGAGCTTCAGCGAGAACCAATGAGGTTCATTCTCGTGTTACGCAGCACGTTTGAGCTTCAGCGAGAACCAATGAGGTTCATTCTCATGTTACGCAGCACGTTTGAGCTTCAGCGAGAACCACTGAGGTTCATTCTCGTGTTACGCAGCACGTCTGAGCTTCAGCAAGAACCACTGAGGTTCGTTCTCGTGTTATGCAGCACGTCTGAGCTTCAGCAAGAACCAATGAGGTTCATTCTCGTGTTACGCAGCACGTTTGAGCTTCAGCGACAACCAATGAGGTTCGTTCTCGTGTTACGCAACACGTCTGAGCTTCAGCGAGAACCAATGAGGTTCATTCTCGTGTTACGCAGCACGTCTGAGCTTCTGCAAGAACCAATGAGGTTTGTTTTCGCCAAGCAGGTTTGGTTGAGCTTCTGTTTCTGTTCGCTGATCAATGTTTAAATGTGAATTAAAAAGCCTTTTTTTTTGAAGTGTCAAAGTGGTAGTTGCATTAGGGGTGACAGTGGCTCAGGTTCATGTAGGTTGCCTACAAACCAGAAGGTTGGTGGTTCAATCCCCGGTTCCACCTGACCAAGTGTCGGGGTGTCCATGAGCACAAGACCTAACCCCAGCTGCTCCTGACGAGCTGGATGGCGCCTTACATGGCTGAAACCACCATCGGTGTATAGATGGGTGAACGTGAGGCAACATGTGAAGCGCTTTGGATGGCCATAGGGTCTGTTGATTTACCATAGCTGTCAAAGGAGTGACAGAAATCTCTCATTTCATCCAAAAGATCTTCATTTGTGTTCCGAAGATGAACAAGTCTTATGGGTTTGGAGCAACATGATGGTGAATAATTAATGATGGAATTTTAATTTTAGTGTGAAGTATCCCCTTCAAAGCATGCCCTGAGCTGATCATGTGCCAAATTTTCCATCAAAAAGGACAAAGGGTCACTTGTCCTTATTTTTTCTGTAAGCATGGATTCAAATGGGGCAACATGTATTTTTCATGTTGAGTAATGTTTTTTGTTTACCAGAATACCTCTGTTTTCATGTGACTGTGGCTTGTGTCCGAGCAGGAATGGGGTTTGAGTCATTTCAAAGATGATTATGCGGTCACCGAAAAATTCCTGCAGCCTCATACGCAATAGCAAAATGTATGTAGCATTCTGGAAGCAAAATAATATTGTTCCAAAATAAGACGTAAACTCTCTTGCCACACTGACCACAAGCTGAGACAAAAACAGAAGAATGAGGAAACCTTTGAGACAAAAGCATTCCTTCTGTTTTTAGTCCGATCTTAAGACTCAAATGTATTTGACTGCTCATTTACAACATACTTACAACAGAGTTACAACATACTTGATATTTTAATACTTACGTGTTCATTTCCAATAGGTTCCCAAGTTAGATTATTCCTCTTATTAAATTATTACAAACCAACAAATTAAAAAAAGTCACAGAAAATTATTTACACTGCAACACAAAGTGTGTTGAATTGCAAATAAAGGCCTCATAGTACCAATATTTACATACGTAAACTCAATATACTCAGTAAGTATACTTGTGGTAAAGAGATATTGACATCACCAGAAAAAAAACAACAACACAGTAACAGAAGGCGTTGTCTAACCAAACACAAAGTCAAGTTGATGAACTCATCAACTCATATTTCACCACATTCATCCGTTTATTGAATTTCTTTAAACCCCCAGAGCAGTACTTAGTAAACAGAAATCACTTTTCCCACACTGTTCCTTGAGAACACACACAGAACTATTTCAGTTTCTTACTACGCATTACTTTTTGCTCCATGATTTTATTACAAATAATAGCGTGTTCCAAAAACCATACAATTGCAAAACAAAAACTATTTCTTCTTAGAGTATTCTTTCCTTCCATCGCCTCCTCCAAAGTTTCGCACGCGGTGTATTTTGGCGAGCTGGGCCTCTATTGTCTCTCTTATGTTCATGTGGTCTGGGATGTGGACATAGCGCACGTTCCGGCCAGTGACAAACAGGTCATCCATACTGGACATACGTCCGCGTCTGTCCCTGTACAGAACTTTCTCCAGCCGGATGTTCATGAAAGCATCCACATTAATAACGCGTCCCCTGGCCGTGCTCTCGTCCCGCAGGTCAACGGTGGTCACCTGGCCATGCAGACCCTGCAGGAGAATCACCAGACTGTTCTCGGCGATGGTGCGTTCACGAATCGAGTGGCTCACTTCCATGTTCACCTCTGCACAGAGAAATCATTAACAGTCAGCATTTGTCTTAGCCTAGAAATCTAGACGCACCCTAGCGGCAGCAAATCTAATTTGCCGCTAGTGTCGTCTAGCAACTCTCAATTCACTTCTGAGCTGTAAATGCCAAACTCTGGTCAGGCCAATCACATCGTGTATAGAGTTGGTGGGCGGAGCTTAACATAATGACAGCCGAGTTGCGCTTGCGTGCTTCTTGTAAAAACAGAAACTGGCGAACGGCGGTCTTTCGAATCAGCTTTGACCGCGACTCTGGAAGACTTGGAGTTAAGCTTTTCTTTGAGAAAAGAACAAAGAACGGCACTGAAGTCATTCTTAAGAAGGAAAGATGTGTTCTGAGTTGGAAAGGTGAAAGTTTTATCTGTCAACTAGCTCTGCTTCACCTTCGTTGCTCTGGTTGGTTGTAGCGCTATCCTATCGCGTGCAGAGGGAGTTTGAAAGACAACCGTTTATCCGCCCCTCAGATTGAGCTGTCTATGGTGAGTTTCCAGACCAAACATCTTGATGTGGGTCTGGCTTGTCAGGCTACATTTGTCTAGCAGTGCGAGCAATTTAAGAACTTTCTTTGTATATTATTTCTCTTTTTATTTTATTTTTACTGTTAATGTTGCCAAATATGATTTAAAAAAACATATAAGCAGATAAATACTGCTTAAGTAAAATGTCAGCCACAAATAAGTGTATGATTTGTATTGTTACACACCTCCAACCCCACACTAATTTCTATTTTAATGTTTTTGAGCATGTGCACACATGCACACAATTAATGATAATTAAAGGGTTCTGAGATGCTCTGCTGACAGACAAACCGCATATGACAACTTATGAAACGATTTGATGGAAAACATGCAAATTAGCTTTGTCATCTAGCGAGGTGAAATGCGTGAAAAAGTAAACGCTAAATTCAGTAAAAAATGTAATTAAAAACGTGTTAAATTTTCTCTGAATCGTTAAGCCACAAAAATATAAATGAATGCATTTGCATTACATAAATAAAATATCAAACAAAGTATTGTCTGTATATACACATTTTGTTAAATTTTAATTTTTAGGTTACACAGGTGTGACACATCACTATTTATTTTACCGGCAGTTTTTACATTTATTACTTTAACTAGTAACCATATGCATTTATTTGCAACCAAAGAGTAATCTTTTTTAAATGACTATTAAGTATTTCAGTAAGGATTAGTATCTTTTCAGTTTCACTAGTATCTATTTGCCAATGGCAAAGGCAGTCTGTTTCCAGTAGCAATGCAATAGTTTGGAAATAGTATTGGAATCGCGAGTTGTAGTAATATAGTACTAATGACAAGCTGATTACTCTGGTCACTTTTAAAAATATCTAATAAAATCTAACTATTAGGTAGTAGCAAAATTGAAACTCGAATTTATACTCGAATCATTAAAGACGTCAACATTACACTTTCCAGCCACTATAACTGTATATAAAGTGTATTACCTTCCTATGTTTCATTGCCTGACATGCTCAAAACATCATGTTTACATCCTAAACGGTTTCGATTCGAGCTTTCGAGCGCCGCGCTTCGTCGCAGAGTAGAGTGACGTCATCGATGCGCACCGGATTGAAATCTTTCGCGCGCGCTCCCTCTAGCGAGTTGCTCAAGTAGTTCTTCTTTTTTTCAGGGACTTTTTTATCTGGGTAAGTTTATTTTAAATCTCCGTTATAGTTCAATACAAGAATGTATACTTATCTTAACAAGCATTGACTGGCATGTTGTCAAAATAGACATACGCTGAGAACTTTTTTTTCCAATACTGTCTAAAGTTAAAAAGCTTATTTCGAGGATTAAACATGTATTATATGTTATTTATTTAACTGATGTTATGCTTAATTTGAAATGAAGCAATAAAATACTTGAAACAACATTTAAAACCCATATGACAACTTTTCACAAACTGATATTTATAAAATCTTATCTTGAGAAAATTTAACAATTCAACAATTAGCCTAAATCAATTTTTTTTAAAATATCATTAACAGAAGTCTTAATGTATGCTGATGTGGCTTTATTGTGTACTTTTGTTTAGCCTACTCAAACGCTATATGTTGTTTTTCTGTTATGGTTGGTTATGGTATCTTCAAACACAATCACTAATATCTTTGTCAACTGTGATGCACATATCATAACCACCAATGAAACAGCACTAAAGTAACAGAAACGATGAGATTACAACGAGATTTGCATAAATATAAGAGCAGGAAATCATATTGTTTTCTCTCAGCAGAATGAAATGTTAAAGTGAACTTGACTTCTGTTTTGCTGCAGTAAAAAAGAAGAAAAGAAAAGTTGATGGATGATTCAGTCATTGTAGGCGTACATTGAAAGTCCAACGCCAAAAAGAGAACATCATTCAAATGAATTTACAGTTCAGATATGATGATTTTTATAATGATTAATTTTCCCTTTGAAGACGTCCCCAGAGGAGATTTTGTCTGGGGACATGCCTAACATAGCCTATAGTTTAACAAAATAGTTTTTAGAAAGTTGAAAACACATGGCATTGTGTATTTTATTTTATTTAAGCTTAAATAAAATCATAAAAAGTGAAATTCTTCATTCAGATGTTCTTAATTATGTTTCTGAATGTATATATACCAGGCATTTTCAAACCTAACTTTTTTCTTGTGACGTATCAGACCTACCGCTTGCTTCCTGACTCAAAGCCTTCAGTGACTGACCTTTAGAGCTCATCCATCATGGCCAGCAAGTCGTCTCCCTTGTTCCCGGGTCCCTCTGTCTGGCTTCCCTCTTCAGCAAATTCTCCTGCAATGCGTGCCAGCTCTGTACTGGCCATCTGATCCTGGGAATACAAAGGTAAACACTCAGGAATAAGTCAAAACTGCAACTTATATTGTGCCAGCTGAAGTTTGGTATTAATAAGTCATCTTATAGTTGTGACACTAATGTAAACAAAAAAACCCAGGAATTTGGTTTGGTATATATACATATATAAATATATATATATATATATATATATATATATATATATATATATATATATATATATATATATATATATATATACCACTGTAAAGAGACCAAATTCATGTTTCTTTTACATTAGTGTCACAACTATAAGATAATGTATTAATCATAAACAGTGATTTATTAATATATGAGATGTTGGCATGTACTTATAAAGTTATTGTCTATTACACTTAATTACAAACTCATAAAACATTCCTGTATTAACAGGAACAAATGTCGGGTTACTTTTTTTGCGTGTAAACTTCCATGTACAGTAACTTCCATTTGAATGGAATTAAAATCAAATGTCAAAAAGCTTTAAGCGTGACCTGGAGCAACACTGGGGTTTATTAGTAAATGATAACAGATTTTACTGGTAGCATAGGACATTCCTAGCCCTAGGCAACAAAATAAATCAAAACGAAGACATGAGCAGTTTTGTCAAGTGTTCACCACCTGTGTGACTTGTATGTTAATGACAGGTGTCTCGGGCTCCGTTCCTTCTGAAATTCCACTGAAAAAGTTTGAGAGAAGGTTAGAGTAACACACATTTTAACCTGTAATTATCAGACCTTCTGTAACGTTACATTTTAAAACAATAGTTCACCTTTATTATTCTTTGCGACACAAAATTAAATCGCTGCTTATATACAAATCTTTTTGTTGGATATACAAAAATCAGTTTTTTGAAAGAAGTCTCTTATGCTCATCAAGCCTGCGTTTATTTAAACCAAAATACAGAAATATGATTACAATTTAAAACGATGGAATTCTATTTAAGGATACTTTAAAATATAATTTATTTCTGTGATGTAAAGCTGAATTTTCAGCATCATTACTCTTTAGTGTCACATGATCCTTCAGGAATCATTCTAATTTGCTGATTTATTACCAGTGTTGTAAACTACTGTGCTGCTTATTATTATTTTTTGGATCCTGTGATACTTTTTCCAGGATTCTTTGAAACTTTGAAAACAGCATTTATGAAAACTATAAATCTTTAGTAACAACAAAACAACAAGCAAGGATGTGTTATAAACTTATAAAAAGTGATAGTAGAAATATATGTTATAATATTTCTATATGAGCATAAGACACTTGAATGTTTCCAAACTTTTGACAAGTACTGTACATATAAAACAAAGTATCATCAGTATATATGACAAAGTAACAAATGTGTCTCTGAGGTTGTGTGTGGACGTGGCAGGATTATGTCTGGATTAGTAATGCTTACATGCCCTCCTCCTCCTCCTGATCTAAAGTCCACAGGTTGATTTTGAATCCAGCGTCCACATTCAACCGTTTCTGCACCTCCATTCCTCCCATCAGTTTAGCGAGTAGATTGAGTTCCTCTGTGGCCAGAGGATTGGGGGTTGTGTCTGCCTGTCCAGATATTCACACAAATACAATGACATCCAGAGAGCCTTGAGTTGCAAATATAAAACTTTATATTAGCAATATAACATTCGTATGAAACATGAACCTAATGTATTTTTTGCTGTTTCCTCAGCATGAGCTGTACTCTTGGAATGTCCCATGATGCCCGCAGTGAGGGTGTACCTGTTTTAGTTTGCCTGGGTTGTTTGAGGTGCTTGATGGATCCATGTCTTCAGGTGAGGGCGTGCTGTACCTGTACAGATGTCATCCGAGATTCACAAGAGCATTAATTAAAAAATATGTGTAAGGGTTATTTTAAAAGTGTGTGTGTGTGTGTGTATTTATCAAAAATACAATAAAACCGTAATATTATAACATTTTAAAGTAGCTGTTTTCTATTTGAATACATTTTAATGTGTAATTTATTCCTGTGGATTTTCAGCATCATTACTCCAGTCTTCAGTGTCACATGATCCTTCAGAAATCATTCTAATATGATGATTTGCTGCTTAAAGGTCCCGTTCTTTGCGTGTTTTCGAAGCTTGGATTATGTTTAAAGTATGCAATATAACATGAGTTCATGTTTCACGTGTAAAAAAACACAGTATTTTTCACACAATTTGCTTATCTGTACAGCGCTGTTTCCTCTGTCCTAAAAACGGCCTGATGATTTCCTTGTTCTATGAAGTCCCTCCTTCAGAAACACGTAACGAGTTCTGATTGGGCCAGCGCTTCCCGTGTTGTGATTGGACAGCAGCTTAGCGCCCTTTGCCCGGAAAGGTCCCGCCACTTAACATAACGGGGAGATGCAATCACTGAATGCGCGCTCTTCTCCACGTGGGAGAGCAACGAGACCACGCCCCCTTGTTTGCGTGTTCTTGTGGGCGGAGGGTTAGTCAACAAACGGTTCTAGTGACGTCATTCCTGAAGGAAGTGCAGCGGTGTAGTCCAAACCGGCCGTTCGTTGTAGGCTTTGACACCACACACTAACTAAAGTTTGAAAGATGGAATCGCGAAGAACAGGACCTTTAAAGGTGCACTATGCAGCTTTCCGTCCACTGGAGGGCGCCTATTCAAAACAAATGCGTAGTCTGATGACGCAAAGTGTGAGCGCAGCATCTTGGGAGATGTGGTCTTCTCATCACAGCCGGTGGAAAATAGGACTCGGGCAGAAATCACGTTCATGCATGCGGTTATTAACGTTACTGTAGTCTAAAGCAGAGCAGGACCGAGTGTTATGGACCTGAGCACAGCTGCTGGAGTGATTGTTAAACAAATACCCGCCTCGCGAATACCGGGACTTTTATTATGACGGGACGGGACACAGTCGCCGGGCGGCTGCACAGATCCGCTCTTCCGGTTATGATTATGAGGTAAAGCAGCTCTGTTTATCATATTAGATACATTTAAGTGTGTTTAAAACGATGTTATGACGTTACTCCGTGCGTTCACTTGTTCACACTGCTAAGAGTAAAGCGCTCCTGCCCAATAAAAGCCGAAACCGAGGGTAACGCAGATATGACGCAATTGACAGGCGACTCCCTCAAATGCAATGCTGAAACGTCCCGGTCCTGAGTTAAAATAGCATTTTTCTCACAATTTACAAATAGTTGGAAACATTTGGGATATTGTAGATACTCAACTGAACAAAATATATAACACCGGCCTAGTGGTTTTTGGATATTTTACTGCAAAAATACTACATAGTGCACCTTTAAGAAAAACATATATGAAAAAATTGTGACAATGTAAGTCGTCACAGTCACTTTTGATTAATTTAATGCATCCTTGGTAAATAAAAGTATTAATTCTTTAAAAAGATATTCGTACTATAATAATTCTTTTTGGTGCATATATCACATATAGTTTATTTTATACATTTGATAATTTGATGATATTAATTATTGCTGTTTATTGTAATAATTATGTAGATATTTAATTATCTATTTTAAATAAGTTAAATAAATTTGATTTTAATTTTAATTTATATTTATTTATATTTAATTTATTTAATGTAATTTATTTATAATGAAAATATATTTATAAAATTATATTGTAATTACATTTATTATTATTATATTATTTATTATATTATTTGCATATGTTTACAATTAATAATATATAATATTGCAATAAAAAAAAAACATTCATACTTTTTTTAAAGAATTTATAATCCCTAATTATTAATTTTCATATTTACATGTTGGTGCCCAAAAGTGTGACCCTATCTCCAGAGAGGTCAAATGAGCCCTGGCGTACAGCATTTGTGTAGCTTCCTCCACCGGGGAACCTCGTTCTTCTCACCTCGCGTCCTTTAGCATTAAACCACCTGCAAGACACAAATGCTTAATAGAATTGCTGAAGGAACAAACCTTCAGAGTATGTGATTTTATCCCCATCTTATGCTTCTGTTTTTTTCCAGTCAAAGGCTATTGATGAAGAACTCAAAGAATAACAGGAGCCTGTCTGTAACCTCTGACCTTCACCAGCCTCACCTGATTAAACCAGGAACCTCACATCCATGAGGCACCGGCCCTGAGGTCTGCAGCACAAAATGCCCGTCAGGGTTCTGGATATTTTCTTTCAAGAAAATTGAGACCTGTGAAAGTAAATGTCAAATTTCAATTTTTCTTACAAAAAATGTCATGCCTTAGTAATGATTTGCATAAAGCTGTATGATCTGGCAGCAGTCCATTTATAACTCTCATGGTGATAAGCTTTCACATAAGTAAATGGCTCACCCTGATTTGCATATCTTGAAAGAGAACCAGCAGAGTATGTCGGATGAGTTGAAAGTCACCGTCGGTTAAGGGTGTGTATACCTTAGAAAGAGGTGCTTTAAGTTGCTTTTCTGTGCCAAGATTGTTGTTATTACTAGTGCATATTTAAACATGTAAGTATGCACTAGATATAACAATAATCTTGGCACAGAAAAGCAACTTGTGTGGTGATTACAGATAGAGTTATTTCACAAAAAGAAAAAAACTGATTTTAAAGAGATACATTACATATTCCTAAACATAAATAAAACAAGATGTTAACTATAAAGATATAAAGAACAATTGCAAGAAAAAGTCAAGGCAGAAATAAGCGTCCACATTTAGAAACTAAGTGCAAGCTACTTGTTGGACACCAGTGGACATTTACCTCAATAAGCTGCCGTTGGGCTTCGTTGATCTGGTTAACGAGGCTGGGATTATCCTTAACCAGTTCCTTGATGGTGTCCGTGTGGTTGAAGGTGATGAGCAGTAAATCTTGTGGACGTGGACATAAAACGATCTGATACTTAAAGGCCATAGTCATCAAATCATACAGCTACAATAAAGACAAAAACACAAATTTAAACAGGTGATCAGTATTAAATATAGACTGTGTTATAGAATGTGAATGGCTTCAAATGAATTGGTTGTATTCAAGCAGGACTGGACTGGTAATCTGACATAGCAGGCATTTTCCCAGTGGGCCGATGCACTTTGGGGCCGATACAGGTTATTTATTTTATTTTTGGCCATGGACTGGCCCATAATGCAGGGACCGTGGCCCATTGGTTTGTGTTCTGAATTGACAGGCCAAAGCAAGAGAGACCTCCATATTCGTAGACCATGTCCATATTAGGCGCTGTTTTTTTTAATTATATATTTTTGGGGGACATTTTTTGAGCTCATGGGAAACTGCAAAAGGTGAATATCTGCGCAGCGCTGCTGCTGACGTACGTACTCTGTGTGCTGCTATATGAAGTGATGAACAGCAGTTTGACTCATACAATCGTGTGATGTGGTCAAATTACAGGTTCTGTGGTAAATCCACCGAAAACAGTAGCGAGCATGTAAATACATGATGAGGTAAATTGGAAAACGGCAGTACACACAACTACTAACTTGTCACTCTAGTACAACCACAATTTGCCTTGCAGCTACTAACAGTGAAGAAATATGGTAGAAATCTATTTATTAAAAATGTTGCTATTATTAGCCTACTTACATGAAATATTGTGGATAATATAACACTTTTGTAGAGGCTGTTTTCGCTCTTTACAATTTTTTTTTATTACCAATTCAATAGTTTAGTATTATTTATTTATTTTAGAAACCATATGGTAATGAAGAGCATGGCTTTACCTGTGACTACCATGATCTTACAGTTAAATTAATTACATTACAGATTACATTTCAATTTAAATGAAATGCCTACAGTTAAACTCAGTTAAAATGTCGTTAGGGTATAAGGATTATTCAACTAAACAGCTTTAAAGGTCCCATGGCATGACATTTTGATTTTATTTTTTTCAACATTAATATGAGTTCCCCTAGCCTGAATATTGTCCCCAAGTGGCTAGACATTTTGATCAGCGTAAACCGAGTTCAGGCTGTCTTTCTCTGCCTTTGAGAAAATGAGAGCCTAGACGAGCTGATCTTGAATTCTTCTGTTAAGACGTTATACCAGGAAAGGTTTCCTCCCCGTCCTCTGCTTCGCACGCCCAGAGAATTAGTAGAGAATTGATTCAGTTTATCAGTCGATGTCAGCAGCACAGGCTTTACCATATAGATTCAACCGCACCGTCACACACAGTGAGTAACAGTGTTCATGCCTGATCTGGGATCAGTGAGTTATGATGTGTAGATAATCATTCAAGTTCACACAGACTTTCTTTTTAAATCGTTTAATACTGTCAGTCCTGCAGCTGGCCGTCTTGGTGCATTAGTGAATCAAACCAGTGACTAAAACGATCAACTTCACGTCGTTTCTGTTAGTAGCATGAAACAAATCTGTTATTTAAATGATTAAACTACAGAGAGCGATCAAAGAACACTCTTTATAATGTTTGGATCTGTCAATCACACGTATGTCTGCAGTGGACACTTGTCCAAACTGCCGCTATAAATAAAACTCTTGAACTTGAACTATAATGAATGTCGCTGTTAAGCTCAACAGAAGCTCTTCCTGTATTCATGTCGATGTCGTGTTTGCTGTTAGCTGTGGTGAAAGCGTTTTGTGAGAGAAATAACATTGAAAAGTTTACTCGTGTTTATTCAGAGCTCTCAGATCTAATCAAAATAAACTCTGTATAGAAATATCAGTATAGAAAGAATGCCTTTTATTTCTAAATTATGATTTTTTTAATGTAAAAACCATACTAACCATACTATCAATGAGAACATCATGAAAGGTAGATATCAGTGTCTTACATAAATTATATGTGAACTCCTGAAAAAAAAATATTTTTTAAAGGGGGGTAGTTCAACCCCAAAATGTGATTTACTCACCCTAATGTCATTCCAAACCTGAATGAATTTATTTCTGTGTAACATAAAAGAAAATAATTTGAGGCTGTTTTGTCCATAAAATATTCAATGGGAGCCTAACCAAAATAATTTGGTTGGCAACATTCTTCAAAATATCTTTTTTTGTGTGTTTCACGGAAGAGAGAAAGCCAGAAAGGTTTGGAACGGCATGAGAGTGAGTAAATGACAGCATTTAAATGCAGAAAATGTACCTTTCTGCATCCGACCTCAAAATCAGTGCTTCACTGTCAAGTGCATTTCTGTGACAAAAGTGCAATATTAAGCTTGTTATTAGCATTTGCATTATTTGTCCTGTCCTGTTTTTATTCATTTACTCCAATTTAAGGCCCTAACCCCAGCAAAAACATTCAGGTGGGACCTCATGGGCCAGATGGGCTGGGTTTGCCAGGGCCGAATTCTAACCCCAGACCAGCCCTGTATTCAAGTCAGAACTATTATTAAATGTACTACATTTCAATATTTTTTTTTTCTGGGTTAGAGCAGTAAGAAATCACACCATTCTACAGTTACATAACAGTGTAAGATGTTAATATTTTTTGGTTTACTATTTGCAATCAGAAATACAGTGTCATTATTTTTAACAGATAAGCCCCCCCAATAATTAGAAATGGCCAAATTGTTCCCAAAATATGATATTTCTTGATGCTGCTTTTCATTAGGCACCGCTCACTTTGTTGTTAGGATGGCAGACATTTTAAAATTAGTCAATTTTTAGGCTGGTCTAAAACCGTCTAACACCGCAGCGGTCTAAAATGGACACGACTAAAAGTGACCATTGCAAAGCATTTGTCCTTCATGTCAGTACGTCATAAATGGAAAAAGGCATCAGTTTACCGCCACATCCAGTGTAGACAACATCAATGATTGTAATGAGTTATATTGTTTTTTGTTTCATCGCATCGCTCTGCTCGCGTCCGGTGTAGACACGATGTAACAGTAATGTCAATGTCAAAATGAAGGCTAATTAGTTGGTTAATTCCAACTTTAAAAAAGATGGATGCCTATACTCTCTTCTGTTTAAGTAAATGAAGCTGCCACTGTCCAAATATGACTCTGACATCTTGGAGCCTGAGTCTGCGCTGTAGTTAGCGCAAAGCAGAGCCGTGATATCAAGGTCCAGCCACATCAGTCACCTAATCAACAACTCTTTGTGAAAATTAACAAGTATGGAAATGTAGAAATAAAGTTTAAAAAATTTCAAGCTCCAATCTCCTCCCCACGTTCAGTGACTACTTCACTCAGAGAAGCTATCAACCCTACCCCACTTTGGCTTCACTTTTCAGGACTCGTGTGGCACACTTGATTCCAATGCCACGCTTTTAGTTTCCACAATGTAAGAGCGTGTGAGTGGAAAGATATAAGTAGCTAAACATTTAATATTTGAACTGTTTTAATGACCCACAATGAAGCAAACCACTGTAATTTCATCAGTTTAAAAATGATGTTATTCATAATTGAATGTGAGGAGACAAGAAATATGTTTGAAATGTTCTGACATATATGACATATAAACAAGTGAATGTGTGCATTATATTAAGTAAAATATGATTTGCAGACCTATGAAAAAACCTTTTCTCCCCCCAATGTTCAAGACATGGCCTTGTTAGGTACATCTTACTAGTTTGCCGGTGAGTGTACATCACAAAAGAGAAGAAAAGACTATCACAACTTCCGGTTATGCAGACTTCAATACAGTTGCTTTTTTACTTTGGCTTTTTTTGGTCACATTTAGTAGCCTGTGGATGGTGGCATATTTTTAAGCCACAGCAAATTGACATTTTAATTCCAGTCAAGATATTTATTTGTTTTTGCGTGGGGAGAGGGGGAGTTCATACCTTGTCCATGCTGGCTGGGTTAAGACGCATAATGGAGGTGTGTGCAATCCGTGTCAAAACTGTCCGCAGCGCTCGGTGGGAATACGGATCCTGCGGCCGCAAGAGCTCCTCTAGAAAAGCTTTACTGAACATAGTGCCCACTATATCATTCATAACTACAGGAGGAGAATGATGACAAGTGAGAAAAAGAGAAAAATTCACAGAAAGTAAAAATCATCAAAGAAAGAAGATGCTGAAATTTGTATCAATTTATATGATATATTTATTTATTTATTTATTTTTTAATGGTAATTAATTATGGTTTTGATTATGAATGATTATCCTGTATATTGTGGATCTTATTTTTAAAATACTTATTTTGGTAGCTATGTCACCTTAAAATCTGTGGTTGGGTGAATTTTTAATCTTAATTTTGGACAATAAAATGAATTTATATATATATATATATATATATATATATATATATATATATATATATATATATATATATATATATATATATATATATCATTGCACATGTACGACTTACCAAATTTTTGGAACAAATTTAGGAAGGAAAATCAATATTGTACCTCTTTTCCTGTCATCTTCTGTCCAACTACCTACAAAAGAGAAACTGTGTTACAGAAAATAAATCTGTTACACTTGAGCAGGTTCATGCAATTCCCAATGACTTGTTTCGACAGGACGTTTAACTGAAGATTAGACATGGTTCATTAATCTGTCTGTTACAAATTACTCTGACAATAGCTGAGATTGCATGAGCATGCATGTAAACATAATGTGCTTATACCTGATATTTCTATGAAAACTAATCTAATTTACTAGTACGATTTTTTTTTAAATATTTCAGAGTCAAAATTTAAGTTGAAATAATATAGCCTAGTTACTCCGCTGTATTTCTAGATTTTCTATTTCAGTGTGTAAAGGTACAAACATGTCTTTAGATAAACTCTGATAGCTACTATTACCAAGGATTGCCTGGGTCCAACATTTGAGCATAATGACTGAATGATCTGACACCTTTGCATTTGTTTTATTATTATTATTATTATTATTATTATTATTATTATTATATTATTTGCATTTAACGATTTTTCCGTTTTCCATAATGAATCACACGCCTTTTTTGTCTGTCCTTTTTATTTTCATTAATATACATTAATAAAAAGAAGAAGAAGAAGAAAAACATGCACGTTATGTGCAAGGCAGATAAAGGTCATTTTGATGCACAGTTGTTGATAGTTTACTAACGCAGGATTCGTTAGTTAAGGAGATATTATGGTCTACGGGGGTTGGTTAGGTTACCTCTGTGAGGTTTATCATCGTTTTCATCCCGCGCTCGGAGGCGCTGATCCAGAATGTAGATCATTTCTCCGCCGAGGTTTATGATGAGCAACGGAAGAGTTCTTTGAGACATGCTGAAATTATTGAGTTATTGTGTCAGCGACTGACTTGCTTAATAAGTCTCACGAACTAGTTCCTGCAGTTGTTTGCCAAGTTCATTTTCTTCTGGTATACGCCGCAGACGGTCCCATCAGAGGCGAAAGCTTTTAGTGGGGCATTATGACGTCACGTAATACCACGCTGACCCGCTGCTCCTGCGCGCGCGCTCACACACACACACACACAGTCGCGCGCGGTGGATGGATTATAAGTAGGCTATACCATTCCACTGTATTGTTTATTCGGTTATTTAATTAGGCCTAATCATTTGTTGATTACGTAAATCATTGTTAATTTTAGAGACCGCGGGTAATTACTAATTAGGTCTACTAGCCTACAGTAAGTTTTTTTTCATGTAGGCATTTATTTCGGCTACATTTTGTTGTATGTTGTCTTTGACCTAATTATCATAACATTCTAAACCAAACCATCCAATTATTGTAGTTTTTTTTTTTTTTTTTTTTTGAAAACTTACCCCAAGCTGACATTTAAAAGTGTAAACTTTAGGTTAATGTCTACTTTCCTCATAGTAGCCTACAATTATGTGTCCTTATTTTTTAAATATACCGTAAATGCTGTTTGTGGAAAATGCTTTATTCATTGTTCCTCTCAAATTCATCTGCCAGTTATAAAGATTTTTAATGATTTTCATATGCTGTCTGTTTATGGTAAATGAATGCAAAATATTTTAGGGCTCAATAAAAGAATTTCCAAGGCACTCGAAAGATGTAGAAAAAAAATGAAAAAGCCTTTAATTCACCATGGCTTATTCATTTAAAAACAAGTGACAAGTACACCTACGTGTTGCGGCTTACAAGCCTTCATCAGGGTGTGAGGTTTTATTTCACATTGAATGTTTAGGCAAATGTAGTCAAATGCTGTAAAACTGCCTCAGTTAAAGATTCAAAGTGTGGCAAAAGGAGGGGCTGCAACCATCACAGTTTCTTTGGCCTCTAAAACTGTCGGATGGTTGGAATTCAATGCAATTCAATGTAATTCTCAAAATATTATTTATTTCTTTTCTACATGTGATTTTGTAAGTATATATATTCTTTGTCATTGCTGAAAATCATTATATAACATTCCTAAATATGAATTACAAGTTTACTGAGTTGAACACATGGAGATTGTGAAACACTTTTAACATATGGATCTGTTGAAGTTTTGATTTCTCAAGGTTTTACAGGAGATCTTTGCTGTCAAAAGGACGGATCTAGCTTTTTAGGATTACACTTGTTTTACAATAGCAATGTTCAATACTCTTTTGAAATATGCAGAGACTAATGTCAATGTATGTTATCAATATTAATGTATATTATTTTTTGCAGACGTTCCTTTGCAGAAGGAAGCTAAGAATAATGGGAAACTTTCAGTACCTCTCTGTGTTTATAGTGTAAGTTCCATTGTGGTGAGCAATATGCATGACAAACATGAAAAAAAAATGAAATATATAATTGATATTAAAATATATGGTGTGTATTGCAATGTATATATATTTTGTCTGCAGGATGGCCATCTGTAAATGTGAGGGTAAAAAACATGTCAGCATCGCTGAAACCCTCAGTTACAAGTATGTCAATCACAAGTGGATGAAGAAAATCGAAGATGACACTCTTCTATCAGCTATATCCATCCCTGGGACACACCAAAGCAACAAAAACTTAAAAACATCCACACCGATGTTTCAAGCATGGGGACTGCACAACCAACTGGATGCAGGCATACGTTTCTTTGAATTGGAAGTGTCTTCCAACAGCATCAAGTATGTCAGTACTGGAAGTGCCCAGGAATCAGAGACCCTTTATTATGTTTTAAAAACTCTGCTGACGTTTCTTGCGAAACAGAGGAAAGAGACACTGTTGCTTAGAGTGACTCCAGATGAGGGTGCTGTTGCTCAAGTCACAAAAGTATTAAGTCGTGATGACTTGCCTGTTTGGAGAGACAAAGTGATTCCAACAATGGGACAGGTGAGAGGAAAGATAGTCTTTATTCAGAGTTCAACATTAGAATTAGGACTTCCTGTTCATATAACAGAATTGGATGCAGGCATGGATACGAAAGAAAAGCAAATGAAACAAAATATCAAGTTAGCTTCAGAAAAGTGTGATCATGAGTTGATGCTCACATACACTGGGGCCAAAGGAGAATCAGAGGAGCCGCTAGACACGGCAAAGACACTGAATAAACAAGTTGATGATTATCTCCTTGATCTTAAGGGGGACACCAATAGACCACATTGTATAGGTATAATTGCTATGGACTTCCCTGGTCCAAAAGTCATCCAAACAATCATCAATTTTAATGGCAAATTAGTAGAGGGGTCCACGATAGTAGGTGACATGGGTAGCAATGAAGATGTTGCTCTGCCTGATTCTACTGATGACATTTTTGAGAATGATGAGAAGGATGAAAAAACTGAGGAATCCTCTTCAGATGAGCAACATCCTACACAACAAGATGACTCGCACTCTGCAGGTGAGGAACATCCAGCAGAAGATATTGAACACCCTCCATCACAGGATGAATCTCAATCCCCAGATGGTGAACACCCTCCATCACAGGATGAATCTCAATCCCCAGATAGTGAACATCCTCCATCACAGGATGAATCTCAATCCCCAGATAGTGAACACCCTCCATCACAGGATGAATCTCAATCCCCAGATAGTGAACACCCTCCATCACAGGATGAATCTCAATCCCCAGATAGTGAACAACCTCCATCACAGGATGAATCTCAATCCCCAAATAGTGAACACCCTCCATCACAGGATGAATCTCAATCCCCAGATAGTGAACACCCTCCATCACAGGATGAATCTCAATCCCCAGATAGTGAACACCCTCCATCACAGGATGAATCTCAATCCCCAGATAGTGAACACCCTCCATCACAGGATGAATCTCAATCCCCAGATAGTGAACACCCTCCATCACAGGATGAATCTCAATCCCCAGATAGTGAACAACCTTCAGCAGAAGATGAATCTCAATCCCCAGATAGTGAACATCCTCCATCACAGGATGAATCTCAATCCCCAGATAGTGAACATCCTCCATCACAGGATGAATCTCAATCCCCAGATAGTGAACACCCTCCAGCACAGGATGAATCTCAATCCCCAGATAGTGAACACCCTCCAGCACAGGATGAATCTCAATCCCCAGATAGTGAACATCCTCCATCACAGGATGAATCTCAATCCCCAGATAGTGAACATCCTCCATCACAGGATGAATCTCAATCCCCAGATAGTGAACACCCTCCATCACAGGATGAATCTCAATCCCCAGATAGTGAACACCCTCCATCACAGGATGAATCTAAATCCCCAGATAGTGAACAACCTCCATCACAGGATGAATCTCAATCCCCAGATAGTGAACACCCTCCACCACAGGATGAATCTCAATCCCCAGATAGTGAACACCCTCCATCACAGGATGAATCTCAATCCCCAGATAGTGAACACCCTCCACCACAGGATGAATCTCAATCCCCAGATAGTGAACACCCTCCATCACAGGATGAATCTCAATCCCCAGATAGTGAACAACCTCCATCACAGGATGAATCTCAATCCCCAGATAGCGAACAACCTCCATCACAGGATGAATCTCAATCCCCAGATAGTGAACAACCTCCATCACAGGATGAATCTCAATCCCCAGATAGCAAACAACCTCCATCCCAGGATGAATCTCAATCCCCAGATAGTGAACACCCTCCACCACAGGATGAATCTCAATCCCCAGATAGTGAACACCCTCCATCACAGGATGAATCTCAATCCCCAGATAGTGAACAACCTCCATCACAGGATGAATCTCAATCCCCAGATAGCGAACAACCTCCATCACAGGATGAATCTCAATCCCCAGATAGTGAACATCCTCCAGCACAGGATGAATCTCAATCCCCAGATAGTGAACACCCTCCATCACAGGATGAATCTCAATCCCCAGATAGTGAACAACCTCCATCACAGGATGAATCTCAATCCCCAGATAGTGAACACCCTCCACCACAGGATGAATCTCAATCCCCAGATAGTGAACAACCTCCATCACAGGATGAATCTCAATCCCCAGATAGTGAACACCCTCCACCACAGGATGAATCTCAATCCCCAGATAGTGAACAACCTCCATCACAGGATGAATCTAAATCCCCAGATAGTGAACACCCTCCACCACAGGATGAATCTCAATCCCCAGATAGTGAACACCCTCCACCACAGGATGAATCTCAATCCCCAGATAGTGAACACCCTCCACCACAGGATGAATCTCAATCCCCAGATAGTGAACAACCTCCATCACAGGATGAATCTCAATCCCCAGATAGTGAACACCCTCCACCACAGGATGAATCTCAATCCCCAGATAGTGAACACCCTCCACCACAGGATGAATCTCAATCCCCAGATAGTGAACACCCTCCACCACAGGATGAATCTAAATCCCCAGATAGTGAACAACTTGCCAAAGATGACCAACATAAACCGAATAAACCGTCTTCAAATATGTCTGGGACCATATTCAGAAAAAAAATTATCAAAAAGGTAAATTGCCACAAAGTTCGTGCAAGGCCCAAACCATCTCCTTTACTTTAAAGTGAATCTTTACTTTTCTGGATTCACTGGAATCTAAGAATAAACATTATCAACACTTAAATGTTGAACACTTCCATGACTTGATCTGTATAAATTACAGTATGATAAGCAGCATCACGTCAGATAAATAAAACACAATATAAAATACATCAGTGTTTTGTCATTCATGATATGCTTGTCAAGAAAAGATTATTGCTTTGTGAAGGTAGGAGGGGCCTTTGCGATCTAGCTGTGGTCTGAGTGAGCGTTCACTTAGGGGCTTCCCTTTTTTGCAAACCTCAAAGGAAATTACTTTTAACAAATAACAAAATGTTCATGATTCTGAAAGTTATTCTCTTGACATTTGTATTTCCTGACCTGAAGATAACACCAGCCAGATGTGATGTTATGTATTTGACCGCGTTTGAGGAACTAATAACCTGCAGAGTAATAATGAGAATTTCCAAAAGCAACACACACACACACACACACACACACACACAAAATTACATAAATACAGACTAAATGTACATCAAAGAAATTTAGATTATTAAGGCTATTGAGTTATTGAATTAAAATATGTATTCATGTTATAAGCTATAGTTTCTTCAGATCACTGTATTGGTTTATGGCCTCTGACTTCTGAGATTTTGTGGAAATAAAAAGTGGAACTTAAAGTTCTCACAATGACATCAGTTCTCATGTGACATGTAAAACCCTTGATTCTAATGGGAACTGTCATTTTTAAATAAATAGCATTTGACAAAATGTGTAAAACATGAAATATTAACACGTTGAGTGCAATAAAATTGAATAACAACTTTTCCAAAGCACAGTTGAAATCTGGGCATGATGGAATCATTAATAAATTAAGAGAAATCGGACCAAAAACAAGCCGAAATAGGACAACTCAAAAACTAATAAAAAAGCATGTTCCAACAGGTAAACCAGAAAATGTACAAAATATATGAATTCAATATGTTTAATTACAATATATTATTTCAAGGATAATAGCCTACTTATAATGCTTATGAGTTAATAGAAATTGATGTTAAATAATAGGTAGTTTCCTAATTTTATTCGACATCAACACAGTCATTCCAAAATGTTATAAAATTAGGACCGGAGAAAATATGCACTGAAAACAGGCAAACGCTATTATTCTTAATGGAGGAAAAAGAGAACTGGTAAAATCCAAAGTTCTCCGTGACGTCAACACGTTACTTCCTGGTTCTGCGTTTTTAACAAAGGTGTGTCGAAACTCTCCAGTATGTTGCTGCTTTGGACTCAACTGGAACGAAACTTGCGCACTTATTAACTTTATTAACTTAATTACCAGAAGACAGCAGCTCAGAACACAAAGAAAACAGATTAAATAAAGGTTCGTATGACTTTTGTTTTGCTTTGAACTTTTTAAACTTTTTATCTGTACATATAAGTGACAGATTCGGTGTATTGACATTCCTAGTAGTTGTCATTGACATTTCTGGTGGCAAACCGTTTAATAACTACTTATATTGTGACGTATTATGTAGAAATAAACTATAGAATGTTTGTAAACAAAGGGACGAGGTTTAAAAGGGGGACGGAAAGCGTCCATGTGCTGGAATGCGGGGACGCGCCGCGCTTACAGAGAATGAAAGCTATGAAATAATGTGAGACCGGTTTATGAGTGAAAATACGTAAGACTAGAGGAGTTTAGAAATCGACTATTTTTAAAAGGACAATGAAGCCCTAAGTTTCACGTCTGAAGATGATATTTCCTGTTCAAAGGCTAGAGTTTAGTAACACTTTACAGTAACACTGATTTTATAGCTTGCTGCTTCTAGATACTTCTAGTAACTGGATTGAATAATGATTTATTACTTTAAATATTTATACATTGTATAAGTTTTAATATAAATGTAGGCTACTTATTCACTTAATCATTTATGGAACTAACTCATTTAAAAAAAAAGTGTATTATATTTTAATCATAATAATTGTTAATTGTTTTAAGATTCCTAATGGTTCCTAAGATTCAGCCATGGTATTGCCATGTGATCTGATGAGACCTTCGTTTCGGTTTATTAGAAATGTTGTCATCTGAGGTCATGAATTCATCATAATTGCTGTCTAACATTAAACTTTCTGTAAACAGGTGTGACTGACGGGGACGTTTTTCCCAGATGAAGAGATGAGTGCTGAAATCAGCACCATCCCCAAGTTACAAGTGTATTTGGATTCCTTTTGGTCATCCGGCGTAGGATCACACAAATCTGACTCAAACACCACCAACGCATGGGTAGCCGCACCTACGTCTCTGTACAACCCTCCCGTGCTCTGTGAAGTTAGAATGGACTCGGATCAGCCCAGCCCGGCTCCAGATGAATCCTCCGTACTAGGGTCTGAGCTTCAGACCCAGCTCGACCTGTTCCTCAAGCTGGGGTTTTCCCAGACCCAGGTCCGCGCCGCTTTCCTGAAACTCGGCCTCAGCGCAGACACCAACAGGGTTCTGGGGGAGCTGATACAGGCTGCTGCGGAATCTGAAGAGGAACTGACAGCCTCCCCGGTGCTGGTCCCACGTGGGGATGGATCCATTAAGGCCCAAAATCTAAGCGCACCGGCACTGCCAAGTGCTCCGGAAGAGCTGGTAGAGGATGAGGACGCACTCAGACCTATAGTCATTGATGGGTCTAATGTAGCCATGAGGTGAGTTTACTGTACACACTGATGAAGTGTGTAGTGCTTTTAATAACACTGCATCTTCCATTCCTTTGCTATTACCATTTACAGTAAAGGTAACATTCATTTTGATGACCTTTTCTTTTGTGTCAAATGTTTAACAGGGCAGTTTAAATATCATCAAAATATCACAAGATAACAGTTTCCCTAGAACTAGAGTGTTTGCACGTTTATTTACAGTGCATGTACTTACCCAAGACAATACTGAGTAATACAAGGTAACTACAGGGGTTAGGTTTAGGTTCAGGGTTAGTTCCTAGTTGTTACCTAGTTATTGTAATTAGTGTAATAAGTACATAGTATGTAAATGGACTGTAAAATAAAGTGCTACTATTAGAACATTTAGTTCTATTTAAGACAGCTTTCTCTTTTTAAATATATTTTGAAAAGCTGAAGTGTGCAATTTATTTGCCATTATAGCATCACTAAATGGTATATCAAAAATGGTTGAGAAAAACGATGCCGTCAGGCTAATGTTTTAATAGTGCCAGACTTTTTGTCTTTGCAAATAATTATTATGATGGAAAAAAATTAGGGAATATTATTTACATCATGGCCAAGTCTGCTTGTTTATTGTAAAAAAAAGTGTTTGAAAATTAAGACTAATATTGTAGTATATATTTTTTTTTACAAAGCATTCTTTAATTGTGTCACAGTTTAATAAAACCCAGTATTTCCTCACGCATTCCTAAAAAAATGTGCAAATCATGTCCATTTCCTTCTGTTTTTTATGAAAACAGAGGTGGATTTGTGCTAATGTGAACGTTTACATCTTTCTGAGTCATGACTGATCAATGTTATTGGCCATTCATTGGCCAGACTGCCTGGTATTCTGACACATCATAGTATTTTCCTCCACGAATGCTTCGTGTGGGATTTGTCGTAATGAGTAATTCATTCCAAATGTCAGACAAGAAATTAGGAAGTTATTTGGAGAAGTTGATCATATGTTGCCAAAGTGAATTCACAGTTTTCTTGAGATCTTTTGAAGCATTTTACGTCGCCTGCGTGTTTTATGACCTTTTTAAACCCTCCCTATGTATTTCACCTATATTTGCAAGTAGAGTCCAGATTTGCCCCTGCAGGCTGCTGTAGCTGTCATCGCTCCAGTATGCAAATAATCTTATATGCAAATCATTGCCGTTTCCCGTCTCCTCCCTTCCTTCTTACTATCCTGAAGGAGAATATCTGTGAAAAGTACACCTTGATACTGAACAGGCCAGACAACATTGCAGCATGTCGTCTGATTGGATGGCTCTGCCCACTTTTTTGCTATTTTTGTTCCTATAAATCAGCCGCCTTTAAGTACCTCATAAAAACAGACAGTTTTCACACACCCACTTCTGTTGATTTAGGGCTTGCCTTGGATTAAAAGTACAATTGACTTGTTCATCTAATTATACTTATTGCAAACAAATAAAACTTTCACCACTTTTTATTTTTTTATTTTTATATAAATACTTGTCAGTATAGTACAGTCAAACCAAAATTATTCAGTCTCCAGATATAATTTTTAACTACTCTGTTCAGGACACTCTAGTTCATTTATGTAAGTGGGGATAGCAAATTAAAGTAAACTGAGACATATTATACCCAAAACATGTTTAATACAGTGACTACCAGTAAAATGCATACAAATTTGGGACAAAAATGATTCAAAAACTTTTTGACCTGACCATGTTTTGCTTAAGTGTTTTTTCTTCAATCGCTAATGTGATCCTATACACCACAGACTGAACAAAACGAAGCATTGCTTGGTCATTGGTTGACCTAAATCGGCATTATCTAATTGTGTACATAGATTTAACAGCTGACAGCTGATTGGTTGATTGTAATCCATTACATTACTTTCTATAGTATCAAAGTTATCTGACAATATCCAGATGAATTTGTTCTGACAGAAAGTTCTTGTCATATTTTATTACCATTTTCTAAACTATAGCGAATAAACTGTGGTGATGTGAGAAATGTTGAAGATGTTGTTTTGACTGTACATGATGGAATGTGCGCTGTCTAGAAGGAAGTATAGCAACATTTATTTTAATGAGCAGGACAGCTGGTAAGGAAAGAACAAACTGATATCATACTGCTTTCTTTAGCAGATCTCCTAATGTCTATGCAGTTGGTTTACTCTAAAATAACCTTACATTTTTAAAGTTTAACATAAAATGCTTTTGATGTTCCTTACCTATGAGTAGCTTCAAGATAAAAGTGCCTGCTAAATGAATTCGTGTCTGCACATGCAATATAATTGTATTATGCAAATTCAAATCTAATTACTAAAAACTGTTTCTTAGCCACGGGAACAAGGAAGTTTTTTCCTGTCTGGGAATTCAGCTAGCAGTCAACTTTTTCCTGGAGCGGGGTCATGTTGACATCACAGTGTTTGTGCCTTCCTGGAGAAAAGAACAGCCGCGACCTGATGTGCCCATTACAGGTGAGAAAAAGGGAATACACCTACAGTCAGGAACAATTCCTGCTATTCAAACGGAGCGACGTCTGTTTTCTTATAGCAACCGAGTGGCTAACAAATAACGCCTAGACCATTTGAGCAAATCATGTATTGTTTAAAGGGGGGGTGAAACACTCAGTTTCAGTCAGTGTCATGTCAATCTTAAATACCTATAGAGTAGCATTGCATCCTGCATATCTCCGAAAAGTCTTTATTTTTTTAATAATTATATAAGAAAGATGCGCTGTTCCGAGTCTTTCCGAAAAAAGCCGAGCGGGTGGGGGCGTGTCGTGTGAGCGGAGCTAAATAATGACGTGTGCTCGCTGCTGCTATGTTGAGTCCGTCGTAAAGCTGTGTCATCCCTAACAGCGGGAAAAAAACTTTATTCAAAATAAAAATATGGCTTTTAATCAGATACAGCCATACATCTATGATCCGGAATCAGACCCAGAGGCTGCAGTTGAACAGGAGCAGCAGCAAAAACGACTAGAGCAGGACGTCTGTATGTGGTACAAGTTATACACTAACTATATAATATGCTTAGCGGCTTGTGTTATTTACATATTTATACTTGAATTATATCGTCGTATTTTTGTCTTTGAAGGTGTACATGTGGGAAGTGCAGTTGTGCACGTGTGTTTGTGTGTTTACGCGTGGTTTGTGTAGACAGTAATCGGACTAAAAAAAACACAGACATTTGAAGCAGTCTCACTCACCCTTCTAACGTTGGGACTGCTCCATCCTTCAGCATTAGGCGATTGGGAAAATCCGGCGTCGAGCTGGGCCTTGTTTATGAAACAGTCGGCACCGAAATGCAGCGACCAGATATAAACATTCGCGCAACTCAGTTGCTGATCCGGAAAAGCAAATTACATCCACTGTTGCCTTAACGCGGGGTTTTGGGGAATCTGTGCAGGACTGTCTTGGTCTGGCAACCAAAAACGCACTTTTTTGGTGACATTGTTATGTGCACATCACCTGTCCAGCATCCTACAAGCCAGCGCTTTGATGGGCGTAGCCTGTTACTTTCGCTCTCTCCCTCTCTCTCTCTCTCTCTCTCTCTCTCACGCGCTTCCGGTAGAATTGTCCGTAAGGCCCATACAAGGAAATTCCGCCCCCATTAACGTCAAAGGGGACGCATGATCTCAAAAAACTTGCCGAAACTTATGACTAACCGGAAGTAGTATTTTTGACAAAGAAATACTCCCATCAAACGTCCACCTTAACTTTTGAAACTTTGTCTATGTTTAGTATGGGATTCCAAGTCTTTAACAGTGTAAAAAGATCAGTATGCATGAAACAGCATTTCACCCCCCCTTTAACTGAAGTATACTTGGAGCACTAGTAATGCAGTTCTGTTTTTTTTTTTTATCTCCGCTTTGAAACTCGGAACTCAAATATTATAACTGGAAGTATGGGAAAACCCCGCAATGATCTGATTTGTGTAGCTGACTGAATGAAGTATGTCATAGGATATATTGGCAAGTACCTTGGGTTTTTAAAACGTTCTGTACTTCCGTGTAAAACAAAGAAGGCCACAGTGGAGCAGTGTAATAATGCGACTGCTGGTTTCGGCTGGTAAGATGTTTGATCTGCTTGTTTGCCAAGCCCTCAAGAAGTTTGACCTTGCTTGAGGGAAATGTTGTAACTTTGTGGTTGTGCTAATAATACCGTGCAACCAATAAACAGTTATGATGTTGATTTGTCTCAACAGTTGCCCTTTCACTATGCAAACATTGCGTAAATATGTTTGTATTCCTGCTTCCTTTGAAATAAACCGTCGATGTGAAAATGGGCACATAGCCAATGGAAATCACAAGCAAATTAAGATGCCAAGAATCTGTCTCCCTTATTCCAGCTGGTCCAAAAGTGTAATTGAATACAAAAAAAAACCTTGTTTAGTTTAAAAAGAATAGACAGTGTGTACCAACATTGGCTTTCAATCAATAACAACATGTCAAACTCATGATATACTGTTAATCGCATGCCAATAACAATATATCGAACTAAGAACATGATATGCTGTTAATCTCATGTCAATCAAATATTAATATTTGCTAAGACAAAAAACCCTGGAGGACATAAGTGTAGCAGCAAAAAACCTTTCATTTATAATAATGCAAAAAGTCAGTATATTGTTTGTTTTATTTCCATATCCTGCACATACTGCTTACATTTAACAGAAATTCACTATACAGTCAAGTTTGCAAATGTGTCCGAGGTTCACAATAAAAAAATAGCTATTTTTCAAATATCTGCTCTTTGTATATATATCTTTTGCCATTGTATAAATGTCTCGCTGTTTTTTCTTCAGCATTTTGCTGGTGTTACTAAGGTGTTACTAACTTTAATGCTCCAATTTCTTATAACATATTTTTAACACAGAACAGGATGCATGACTAAATATGTTAATGTTACTAAATTAAGGCATTAACATGACAGCCCTAATTGTGACACAATTGCAAAATGCGTCAACACCGCGTCAAATTTCTTTTTCTTTTTTTTTTTCAGATCAGCACATTCTGCGGGAATTAGAACGGAGGAAGCTTTTGGTGTTCACGCCATCTAGAAGGGTGGCCGGAAAACGCGTGGTGTGCTATGACGACCGTTTTATCGTGAAGCTGGCGTACGAATCCGACGGCATAATCGTATCCAATGACACTTACCGAGATCTGCAAGGAGAACGTCCGGAGTGGAAGCGTTTTATAGAGGAGAGGCTTCTGATGTACTCGTTCGTCAATGACAAGTAAGTGCTGTTGCATTCTGATCGTTGCGGCGTACGTTAAGCTGTACGTTAAGCCCTTCTGCTAATTCAATCCAGTTTAATGAAGTTCACATTGCTTTTGTGTAGGTTTATGCCTCCGGATGACCCTTTGGGAAGACATGGACCCACCCTCGACAACTTTTTGAGGAAGACTCCACGTATACCTAAGAAACAGCCATGTCCTTATGGTGAGAATATCATTTTTCTTTAAGTGAAGATTGACTCTGTACAAACACATTTATGCATTTAGCAGACGCTTTTATCCAAAGCGACTTACAACTCAGGGGTACAGGAAGCGATCTGTCTAGAAGAGGCAAAGAACCTCAAAAAGTGCCCTAAATACCAAGATTTGTATACTAAACCAGAAAAAGGGAAGAAGAAAAGAGAAATAGAGGAGGAAGAGTTTTTTAAGATTAAGTGCTCATGGGAGAGATGAGGTTTTTGAAAGAGCCAGTCTTTTGAATGAATTGAGTGATTCTGTCGTGCATAGGGAGGACGGAAGATCGTTCCACCAACCAAGAACAATCACTAGTGTGTTCATGTGGCCTTGTGGTCACATGTTTGTGTAATTATCAGGATGTGGCATTTTTATTAGCATTAAGACATATGCAAAGGGATAATCCAGATCAAAGGAATTGATAACATTTGATTTGATTATTTTTGAACAAGAATTAAACACTCTCTCTTCCGGTGCAGGAAAGAAGTGCACTTACGGAATCAAGTGTAAGTTTCATCATCCGGAGCGAAACAAGCAATCCCAGCGTGCGCTGGCTGATGAGCTCCGAGACAAAGCCAAAGTTTCATCCACGCCGCACAAACCTCAGCCGCTTTCCAGTCAGAGTCCGTCTCTGGAGGAAGTTATGGAACAGAAACTATCCCTCGACGCGTGCGCATCTCTCAAGAAGAGTTACACCAGTGAAAATGTCCTTGTCGTTAAAGGAGCGCCCCCGCTAACGCAAAGGAAGTTTCCTTCGAAAAAAGAACGCCGGCATTCGCCAACGAGCCTGGATTCTGTTCCCAACGGATCTCATGAGTGTATGGATTCCGGCTTGGGTTCCTACGAATGTCATTCTCATGAAGCTCCCCATTGTGATCGCTATTGCGACCACAGGAAGTCCAAACCATCCAGCAGTGGGCGGCATCGCTACGTCCCAGCCAATAGCCAACCCTGCAGTTGCTGTTCCTACCAATCCCAGAGGGCTGGTGGAGCCGGTCAGCACCACAGCAGCTCATCAAACCCGGGTTATGGTCAACCTCGCTATCACTCCTACGGCGGAGGTCCAATTTACCCTCCCGTCAACATGTCCCAGTATTCATTCCCACACAGCAGAGGGCCGCCTCCCCATCAGGGCTACTGGTCCGACCATTATAGTGGCTATCCTTCGGCATCCCACAATGCCATCCAGCCAGAGAGAGGACATGGACAATGGTCCCCTTCCAATCACAATCCTCAGTGGTCCGAACGGGAGCAGGTGAGGAAGAAATTACTCGCAATTTTCAATGCACGTTTGGTGGACAGGGCCATGGACATGTTCCCGTATCTCCTGGACCCACAAAGACTGGCAGCAGAGATATTGACACTTCAGTCTCAGGATGGGGCTTTATGATTTTTATTGAAGGACTTGATAACAAGATCTACACCAAGATCTCAACCTCAACCACTAGTGATTTTGTAGTAGTCTGTCATGTAACGCAGTGTAGCTCCACCCACAGTTCTCATTGGTCCAAAATCCTGCTTTACATCAGATGTATTCTGTTATGCTGTTTTTGTCAGTGTTTTCCTTTAAGCAATGACGTTCCAACTTCACAGGACATGTTTTAAAATAAAATAGACATATTAATGTCTACACAGCTAAAAGTACAACGGTACATTAATAGATGTTTAATCTTTATGGACTCTCAGAAATCTTTATGGATTTCTGTTGTAATTTAATATTATTTTAACTGCGGTGAATTCATTATTGGTTGTATTAAAAGGGTTTTGTCCCCTTTTGCTGTAGTTCTCATTATCAGCCTTGTCATTATTTTCACAAAAAATGAAATCTAATTAATGATGGCATGAGTTTTGTGTTGTGTGTGTGTGTTGTAAGTGTTATTATTTGTGGTTCTGCATGGACTGCAGTACCGTGTAAGTTGAACGCTTTGGCACCGTGTGCCGTAACTGACGCTTGTTAAGCAGAACTACCAGAAAGGTAGAAGAGTACGCACCCTTTGGTGTATTTTCCCATTTTAACTTATAAAATGTCCTAAAGCATGCAATCATCAGCAGTGAAAGTTCTCAAAGGTAAATGCCAAAAGCATGAAACGTGCACAAAAGACTGTCATGGAACTTTTGGTAACCTCTGTTAGTTTGTATTAAAGCTGTTTCGATTTTAAAAAGGGAGTCTGCAATATTGAGTAGGCAATTTTTTGCCATTGTTTAATTTAGCGGCATATCAGACCTTAATGTGTCTTTGCTCATTTAAGTATGTCTTTGCTTTTTATGCTGTCATGATCTCATATTACTGTAATAAATGCTATATTTATGTACACACATCAGTCTTTGACTTTTATTAAGTCGTGTCTGTTCAAGTGAATGTCTTGCATGTGTTGTTCCTCTGTGTGATTGTGTTAACTAGCATATTTTATAACAAGCTACAGCAGCCCTTAACTTTCAGAAGCAATCACGCTGCAGGCGACGGCCTCATCTGTGAAGGATGCGTTCACTAAAATCACTGTTCCTTTCTAGAAACCACCTAATGTAAATGCTATATATACCACAGACAAAACAGTTCACACCATCTAATCAAAGAAACCATATGCTTACCATTTTGCCTTAATGATATTTACCCTGGTAGAGAATAGTGTTCCTGTCATGACAACTCTTAAGTGTTTGCTTTGGTTATGGATATTATAACGCTGATAATATGTTTGGTCTTGACTTCTTGAGTTTCCTAAAACTTTTCATTTACATGCAGTGAGTTTATGTCTAAAGAGCATGTGCTACTTTTCCCATAAAAGCTGATGGAATTTATTAACATTAGAAACGTTATTAATTATAAAGAACAACTTGATTTTTGTTCATTTGACTACATTTCACATATTGAGATGGTTGAAATCCAGTGTCAAGCCTCACTGATTAGACCAAAAGAGATATTATTTTATTCATTTTCTTTAATACAAATCTTTTAGACAAATATGAAATAATTTAACGTTAAATATTTAATGATAAATTAAGAACTATCTTTAATGAGAAAATTACCTTCAATTGTGCTTAAAATTATGCTAAACACCGCTTTTAACCCCAGGAAAGGGAACATTTAATCACATTTGTGATTTAGAAGCAGGGTTAGCTGCACTTACCTGGAGGTTACCACGCCTCTGCGGTGCCAAACTATGCTTAACAACAAACAACCAATCGCGTTCACGCGTTTTGGATATCAAGGAAACACCTTGCATTGTATATAGTCTATAAACAGCAAATGCTGACAGAAAATGCAACAATTTCAGTGAAGAAAATGTTTAATTCTTACCTTTGTCCGAGATGTCCATTCTGTATAAACTTGATAGAGCGTATGCGTGTGACCTCACCGTCGCCCGGAGTCTCCGCGGTTATGCTCACTGAGTGGCAAAAGATTGAGTGGCAGCATTGGTTTTCAGCATGAATAATGCAAAAACAAACATAGAATGAACAAAAAACCCCCCAAAAAAACCCATCTAAACCGGAAAGGAGCTTTGCAATTGACTGTACTGATTTGACAAGAAATCTGAGATAATATTTTTTAGAGACTGCTAAAAGCTGCAGAAAAGAGAAGCAAATGGATTGCTTCCATTCAACAGCTGGACTTCAGGCAGAGAAAAGTCCTTGCAGTTATTATTTGTGTCAGTAGGTTGTATTTTGGGGTAAAATCCTACATTTTATTGTTATATATTGTATTGAAAACTAATCAAATAAATTATATTACCATCGTATATTTTGCCTAATTTGATGTTAATTTGAAAAAAAGTTTTTAGGGCCAGACAATATTACTGTTGTATATCTGTTCTTATATATATATATACACACACACACACACACACACTATATATATATATATATATATATATATATATATATATATATATACACCGATATAAGTCATCAATTTGGGATCAATGTCATGCTGAAAGACCCAGCCACATTTCATCTTCAATGCCTTTGCTGATGTAAGGAGGTTTTTACTCAAAATCTCATGATACATGCCCCCATTCATTCTTTCCTTTACACGGATCAGTCGTCCTGGTCCCTATACAGAAAAAACAGCCCCAAAGCATGTTTCCAACCCCATGCTTCACAGTAGGGATGGTGCAACTCAGCAATCTTTCTCCTTCAAACACAACAAGTTGAGTTTTTACCAAAAAGTTATATTTTGGTTTCATCTGAAATTCTCCCAATCCTCTTCTGGATCATACAAATGCTCTCTAGTAAGCTTCAGATGGGCCTGGACATGTACTGGTATAAGCAGGTCTGGCATTGAGTCCCTGGCGGCGTAGTGTGTTACTAATGGTAGCCTTTGTTACTTTGGTCCCAGCTCTCTGCAGGTCATTCACTTGGTCCCCCCGTGTGGTTCTGGGATTTTTGCTCACTGTTCTTGTGATCATTTTGACCCCACGAGGTGAATTCTTGCATGGAGCCCCAGATCGAGGGAGATTATCAGTGGTTTTATATCTCTTCCATTTTCTAATAATTGCTCCCGCAGTGGATTTCTTCACACCAAGCTGCTTACCTATTGCAGATTCAGTCTTCCAAGCCTAGTGTGGGTCTGTAATTGTGTTTCTGGTGTCCTTTGACAGCTCTTTGGTCTTGGCCATAGTGGAGTTTGGAGTCTGACTGTTTGAGGTTGTGGACAGGTGTATTTTATACAGATAACGTGTTCAAACACGTGCCATTAATACAAAATGAGTGGAGGACAGAGGAGCCTCTTAAAGAAGAAGTTACAGGTCTGTGAGAGCCAGAAATCTTTTTTGAAGGTGACCAAGTACTTATTTTCCACCACAATTTGCAAATACATTTTTTAAAAATCAGACAATGTGATTTTCTGGAAAAACTTTCTCGAGAAAAACCCAAAGGGAAAGGCTTTTGGTTTAACATTAAAACAAGCTCTATAACAAGCTCTATAACAAGCTCTAAAACAAGTTTATGATACTTATATGTTTTTTCTAACATGATAATAATCACAGATTACAATAACTTCCCACAACTCTTTCAGGTTTTATCTAAAAAAATGTTTAACAAGTTTATAAGAGCACAATTATGAACATAATGAGACTGTGAAAGTGGACTGAGGTTACCTGCTCTGCGTGATGATGTTAAATTGTCTCGACCGTTAATAAGAACGTTAACCCGCGGTTTAGGAATGTACCGTGTGAAACGTCAGTTTATGAATACCCAGGATTAGTTGTAAATCCCGGGTAAAAAATTATGAGCATTGTGAAACGTGAAGCAAGATAACCCAGGATTCAGTTTGCCCAGGGTTTAGAATGACCCGGGGTTAACTAGCCTGTTTAAAGTGTGAAAAGCCCTTACACCTCATATAATTGGTATAACAGATGAAGGGGAAAACAGCAAATCTACAAACTACAAACATGTTAGGTTAAAGAATGATGTCTTTTGGATGGTGTTTATTGAATAAAAATTTTTCATTTCAAATGGAAAAAATACAAACCACATCAGCATAGGCGTCAGAAAAGAAAGTGTACGTGAAGAGCTGCAGATGTCCTTAATAGATACATTACATTTTATCAGAGGAAGTGGCCTTGGGGGAGGTGAAAGGATTTCAGATGAACTAAAGCTTTTATAAGAGGGAAAAATGCATATGTGAGTAATCTCCAAACTAAATTTAGCATCATTTTTTAAGATTATAATGTGATGTGCTTCTTTCACAAGTAACAGCCGTCATGCATTGGCGTAATGATATGCCAGATACAATTTTTCTAGAGTTTCAGAGGTTCAGACAGATGCGTCATGAGTGAGATCATGTTTCTAGTGCTTGTGATCATTGGACTTCCCCATAACTATGAGATAAAAAAATTTTTTGTCTACTATTAGGCTCATGCGCTGACAGACAGAACTCTCAATCAAATACAATCAAAAATACCACAGTGGTATAACTGAACTGTCTGCTACCTTACAAACTGTCCCATGCCTTATCTAGTCTAAATTATTGTTTTGCAAATTAGGTGTTTGTGTTATAAATGCATGTTAATTTCTTTAATTTACTCAGTTTTGATGACTCTACATATCCTGCAAGTGGAAACTCAAGTAACACAATCAAATATCAAACGGAACATAGCAGTCTTTTGGTCTAAAAGCCACTAACAACACCTACATTTAGAGTCTTATCAGACATTATTTTTCTAGCACAGCATGCTTATCTTCCTGAGCTCACTACAAAGGGGATGTACCGAAGTTTCCCCTGCAGATAATATTGATCCTAACCACAGTAATTTTCAGTAATCAAAAATGCTGTGGTGGAGAGAATTTTTTATCGGCCTTTGGTATTTTGCAATTGTTGAAAACAAATAAAACAAAAATCACAATTTCTATTGCTAATGATTGTAGTGCTGTCCATACACACTCGTGCACAGGACATTGTCACTGTCCCACAGCTGGAAAGACTGTCTGTCTTCAGTGTCAAACCAGGACCTATCCACTATCTGCACATCATCACAGTCATTAGATGTGTATCTAGTCTGCCTGTGCTTCAGGATGATGTGATGTGACTCAGATATTAACTCATGAGTCATGACTTTATTTTCCGCACAAATACAGGTTAGCTCACCAAACAAACAGATGACTGAATCACATGTGTGCATAAACCAACGCTGGCATTTTTGTGGCCTTTAGATTTGATCTTGTTCTTGTTTGTCATCAAAGTTTGCTGTCAAATGGAACAAATAAACTAGTAGATACTGCCATAGATAAAATTAAAAAAAAAAAATCATTCAGCACATTCTCAAGGCCACAGAGATGTGAAAGATTATAAAGCTCAGATGTGTAATACATTAGCAGCTATGAAAGATTAACCTAAATCAACCCATCACATCTGTGTATACAACTTTACAGGAAAAAAAAAAAAACATTCAAATACATGAACAATTCAGAATAAACAACTACAGGAGTGGCACATTATCAAACTGAAATATTACTGGGACAAAAAAACACACCTTCCTAATAATGTGTTGGTCCCCATTTTGCTGCCAAAACAGCCCTGACCCGTCGAGGCATGGTGTACTGTGGTATCTTGCACTAAGATGTTAGCAGCAGATCCTTTAAGTCCTGTAAGTTGCGAGGTGGATCATGGCCTGAAAAATTCCTTAGGCAGGTAGTCTGTGTCAAAGTAACATCCACATGGATGGCTGGACCCAAGGTTTCCCAGCAGAACATTGCCCAAAGCATCACACTGCCTCCGCCGGCTTGCCTGCTTCTCATAGTTCGTCCTGGTGCCATGTGTTCCCCAGGTAAGGGATGCACACACACCTGGCCAGCCACGTGATGTAATAGAAAACGTGATTCATCAGACCAGGCCACCGTCTTCCATTGGTCCAGTTCTGATGCTCTGTTGCCCACTGTTGAGGGCAAAATGTTCACTTGCTGCCTAATCCCACCCACTAACAGTTGCGTGATGAAGAGATAATCATGTTATTCACTTCATCTGTCAGGGGTTGTAATGCTATGCCTGATCTGTGTATATTGACAAATCTAGCATTCAGGGTGGTTCAGGCCACAGGATGCACAGAAAATCTAATAGTCTTGATGACAAGCAAACAATTCTATTATCAAGAGTCTTTGATGCAAACAACAACAACAACATGATTAATATTCAAAATGCACATTAGATTAAATTTTCCCAACTCAGTATGTGCTATACTAACAATAACTACTTTAAAAATATTTTAAAAAGCAAGAAACTTCCATTAACCCAGTGTGATGAGCGTGAGACATGGGAGGAGTGAGCAAGATCGTGGAGTGAGTGCAAAAGAGCGACACCTGCGAGCCACACCGGTCTCGAGTCCTCTCATGAGGGAGCTCAGAGGCATATAAGGACGAGCGACACCAGTAAAGGACACGAGAGGACCAGGCCTGGAATTTATGTTATGTTTATGTTTTGGTGTGTGTGTGTGAGTGGGGGCAGGCATGTTTTTGTGACATATGAGGACACACATAATGTATAATGACATGGGTATGACACAGGTATTACAAAGAGAGGGTGAAATATGAGGACATTGGCCATGTCTCCACTTAAAGGTTTATAGTACAGGATGAGGTTTTTTTTTAGAAAGTAAAAATGCTGAATGTTTCCTGTGATAGGTAGGTTTAGGGGTAGGGGCAGTGTAAGGGTATAGAAAATACGGTTTGTACAGTATAAAAACCATTACGCCTATGAAATATCCCTATATGTCACAAAAACAAACGTGTGTGTGCGTGCGAGGGGCTGCCCGCGTTTTGTTGTGTGTGTGCGCGGGCAGTCCTCCGTGAGGGGCTGCCCGTGTTACTTTTATTTTGTTTATTTGATTAAAAGTCTTTCAATGTTTGCCGGTTCCCGCTTTCTTCCTTCCCATCTACGAACTGTGTTACACCCAGACTGATTGTTGTGACTGCAGCTCATCTGACACATGTAAAGCTGATAACAGCAGTCATTGTGAGAGAATGGCGGCCTCTACTGGAGACCTTTGGAAATTACTGCTTATTTTCCACTTGTAAAAAAAAAGACTAAAACTTGAAAGACTAAAACATAGACAGGGCAGGACTCAAAGGGATTTGTATATTTGGATGTGTGTTCTAAAATTATGGATTTTTTAATCATGTCAAATACTCAACTACTTTATAGTTCACTGCACTGAAACGGTATACATTTTATTGGTTGCAAGCAAAATTTGGTGTTTCTGTCATTTTGTTGCATAACATAAAGACTAAAGTAGTTTCTTTTCTGGTCTCGAGATCGACATCAGAGCTAGATTCCTGAATTTTATCTTGAAGAATCCTGGTCAAACTCACCTGCCTCTTTCTAGTAATCCTGCAGATTTCAATTAGCCTGTTCAGATGACTTTATTTAGGATTGAAGCTAAATTCTGCAGGAAAGTGGATCTCAGTTCCCAGGTTCTTTGATTCGATGACGGCCTTGTCGTAGCCAGTCAAGTAGTGTGTTGGTGGCTGAATAGAAAGTCTCGTGGATGTTGAAGTGCGCTTTGCTGTAGAATCTTTGACCGAAATTTTGCGGCAAAACTTAGTTTCGAACACGAGACTCAACGGAAAGAAATAAACTAAGTAAAATAAAGGAAAGTGAGACGAGAGTATTTACAGTACAGGCCAAAAGTTTGGACACATTACTACTGAACTGTTTCCAACTTTGAAAATGAATCATCATATCTGAATGATTTCTGAAGGATCATGATCACTGAAGACTGGAGGAATGATCCTGACAATTCAGCTTTGCATCACAGAAATAAATGATCATTTAAAGTATAATAAAACATTTTTTTTTTATTGTAATAATATGTCACAATTTTACTTTTTGTTTTTTATTTTTTATCCAATAAATGCAGGCTTGATGAGCAGAAGAAGCCTCTTTCAAAAACATTACAAATAGTAATGTGTCCAAACTTAATTCTGCCTCAATCGTCTTCTCTCTATCATCGTCATCTTTTTGTTGTCTGATTCTTTGCTTGTGTTCTGAAATTTGAAACTCAAATGTCTGCCCATCCTCCTGGTCCTGGAAGGTATCATCTTTGGTTCAGATGTGACTGCATCCCCACCCCTCCCATAAATTACCTGTTATCTGTTGTCTCTTAACTTCCCGCTCTAAGCAGAGAGTGCATTCAGACATGATTTCTTGTTATGATATATGTTGATATTTCTACACAGATTTCATTTAGTAGACGCTTTTATCCAAAGCAACTTACAAATGAGGAGACTAATAAAAGCAACCAAACAAACAAGGGCAACAGCGTGCAAGTGCTGTAACAAGTCTCAGTTAATTGATATATAGTATCAATATAGTTAATATATATATTATCGATACATATACTACAGTAGCCTACATATACTTTTTTTTTTTTATTTCTTTATAAATAAGTAACAAACAAACAGAAAGATTACTAGAATTGTTAAGTGCTAGTCTTTATTGGTCAAGTGCTGCTGGAAAATTGAGATATGCAGGTCGTTCCACCAGGTGGGAACAGGAAACGGTCCGTGAGAGTGATTTCATGCCTCTTTGGGATGGACTCACGAGGCATTGAAAGGATACAAAAACATACACAGATGCTGTCTTCCTGTTGTTCAATGCTTCTCTAACTAATTGCCACAAACACAACGCTATATAATTAATAATTAACAATACTGTTGTTCATTGTTTGTTCATGTTGTTAACAAATAAAATGTTTGACTTTAATCATGTATTAAAAACAACAAAGATTAATAAATACTGTAGAATTACAATTCATAACTAGTTCATGTTAACTAAAGATACCTTATTGCAAAGTGCTATGAAAAAAAAAAAATCCCCTCTCTTGTTTAATGCATGGTGGAGTGTTCTTAATGACAGTTTTAAAAAAAAACATATCACCTTTCTTACAGTATCCCAATATATTGCAATATACTGTACCGTATTGAAACCCTAGTTTCATCCTTATTTGTAACCCACATTTGATGTATGGCCATTAAATATTTGTATAATTTTATGTGTGGTGCTGCATTGAGACCCTCATGTCTCTGAAATGTAACCAGGGCCTTCAAAATGAGCATACCACAGGAAAAGTTTGAGAAACTAAATCTAAAAGGATATAAGGATATTTAGCTTCAGGCATGCAAACTATCAATATTGGCATGTGCATCTGCGCTGTAGGCCCTGTTGATGAAATAAGCTTGCACAATTTACATATGAACATGACCGGAGATGGCAAAAATACATTCGGAGAGCAGCAGCTTTTGTTTCTGCTCTGACAGCCGCAAAACCACCGAGAACGCAGTGTGTTAGAAATCGGTTTAAACCTGTATTTAGTGTCATCCACTTGTGATCAGATCGGACAAAATGCGCCTTAATACCAGGTGTAAACAGGGCCAAAGATTTCTAAAGTCAACATATTTTACTAATAGACCTACCAATCTCATCCCAATGCTTTAAAACGCATCATCCGGCAGACTTTCACAGCTCCAGGGTTTATTGCATTGTGGCCTCTGTATCATGATGCACATCGTATTGTGACTTTGCTACCGATACAAAACCCGGCCATATTCTTATTTTGTTTCCACATGTATATTGAAAGGTTACAATAAGAGACTTCATATATTCAGTAATTTCATAACAGAGATTATCAACCCCCCTTTTTTTTGAGTAAATTATTTTCACTGATGGAGCATCATCCATGCTTGTATTCAGTTTCATGCATTTATTAATTTTTACCACGATTGACGATCTGGTTCCATTTTTGTCTGCCAAAATCCATCACATGACAAAAAGCACTCTCGTTTCTCTGCTCTTCTCCAGCTTTCCTCAGATCCTCCAGGTTCTTCATCCATTCGTCCTTTCCCTCCTCCTTTAGTCTGGGAACCAAGAGATCCAGATGTTGAAGAGTGAAAGCGCTGTCTGCTTTTAATGCGATCTTGGACAGGATCATGATGCTGATATAAGCTTCAGCAAGCAGTTTGGACTTTTCATTTTGAATCTTCTCCAGATCGCTGATCAGTTTTTCTTCTATTTTTGTTTTATTCTCAGACTCTTGCATGTTGCTTGCATGTTTCTTTTTAGTATTTTCATATTTCTCTTTGTCAAAGCTGGTTTCAGGCTTTTCACCAGTGCATTCATACTCCTGTTTGATATCATGAAATGTCATTTGAACTTCCTTTGTCTTTATCACATATTTTTTGTTCTCTTTGACGTGCTTGCTGTAATGACACTTTCCAGTACACATAGTGCAGTGCTGGTTTTCCATGACTGAACAACATGACGCATCTTTCTCCCACCAGCAGCCCCATTCATGACAGTTCTCCTCACAGACGGAGCAGCAGGTTGCGTTTGTGCTCCACCGTGATGACTTTTCAATGATAACTTTTTCTTTGAACCTTCTCTTGACTGTGAACTTAACGTTTTCACATTTCTCAATCTTGTCTCTGTTCTGTCTGATGGCCTCCTGATTCAGTTGCTCAGTTTTTAACTCCTCCTCAGAGATTCGCTTTTTCAGATTAGAGACACAGGCCTCAAGTCGTCTTTGCTCATTCAGAACAGCTGATGTCATCTGAACACTTCTTCTGTTCTTTTCTTCCAGGAGTTTGAAGAACTCATTCGTGCTTCTCTCTCCCATTTCCCACGAGGATCTGTCGAGATGCTCATACTGTTTATCTCTTTCCTCTTTCTGTCTGTTGTTGAATAAGAAGTGAACAGGTTCATTGTCTTCATCTCTTCTGCAGGGTATTTCTACTGTGTTAATGGCATTGAGAGCATCTGTTGGACGTCCTCCATCTGAATGTGTGAGTAGAAACACTATGTTGTTCTCTATATCTTTACCAAACAGAGACAGAACTGAGTGAAATATATATTGCTCTTTTGCAGAGAAGCGATTCTGAGCCGCCTTCATCACAAAACACACAGCATCAATATAATGAATCCCATCCTCATCTGAAAATAATCTGTCTTTCTCGTATCCTTCAGTATTTGCGTATCCAGGAGTGTCAATGATCATCAGAGATGTTGGTTTCTCTTCAACCACCACCTCATAAATAGTGATCTCAGACGTTTGGGACTGTGATTGACCTTCTTCTTCTTGTACTTCTTTTTCTTCTTCAGTTTCTTCTGTGATTTGATAAAACTCTTGATCCTCAAACTTCACTCCCAGTAAGTAGTTAATGATGGTGTTGATGTTGGTGGTTTTCCCAGCACCAGTTTCTCCCACCATCAGTATGACTTTGTTCTGCTTGTTTCTGTCTCTTCATCCATATGTCCACTGTCTCAACTTCCTATCATTCCCATTAATATATTTTCTTTCAGTGTTCAGACGGTAAAGCGCTGGAGGACCTGGATTCATTAAGATGGCGTTATGACGTGATCTGTAAAAGAAAATATAGATTGTTCATGTTGTGATAAATCAGTTTTTTAATCAAATAATTTAATTTCTAAACATAATCCTTGAGTCATTTTTGTCTCTCCCTTGAAAAGTGTGTGACTCTGGCTTTTATGTCATCAACAACTGATGAGTGAAGTACAAAATGGTGAATAATCAATTTTTTGTACAATGAGTTATTCTTCTGATACTCAGAATCGAGTGAATAATGTATAAGAGGATTGACTTACGCAATTAAAGCAGGTTCATTCTTGCTGTTGCACCATTCGGGAGGATTGGCTGATGTCATTGTTGCCATTGTTGCTGTGATTTAAAGGGGTGATGAATTGAGAAATCAACTTTCCCTTGAGCTTTTGATAAATAAAAGGTCATGGTAATATAAGAATATCAGAATATCAATATAAGTTTTAGAGCTGAAAACTTCCTTTTCAGTCAAAGAAAAGCATTTATAGACACTAGGGGCCTCATTTATAAAACTTTGCGTAGAATTTGCGTCAGAAGTGGCGTACGGATGAAACATAGGACGTACAGAAATATTCGGATTTATAAAATCGTGCACACGCACATCTTACGTAGCTTTCCCTTAATAAATCACAATCACTTCTAAATGTAGCGCAGCTTTTGCTGCTTCATGTCACACCCATAATTGCCCATAAATAGTCCGTGAAACGCTCACAAGTTAATATTCATCGATTGCAAAATCATGGCAAACACGACCAAAATAAAGGCATAAGCATAAATACCATGATTCCGTAGCTAATAAGGAACATTTGGTAACACATTATAATAACTCACGCTATGAAGCATTAATTAAGCATTAGTAAATAGTTAGTTCATCATTTATAAAGCATTATAGACATTAATAGGTTGAACTTTATTTTTAATGAAGTTTGTAAACAAATCTCAGGTCGACTCTGGATTTGCAGACATATTGAAATTAAAACACAATGCTGTGCCTTCTATATTGGATCCGACAAGAGTGGTGCAACACACTTATGTGAGTAAAACATATTTTTTTATACTATGTAATAGTAGTCCTGGGGCTATGTGTTTTCCAGACAGGCTACCAAAACGTAAGCCTGTCGGCTGGCCGGTGAATCTCAAATAGTGAAATAATATTCCTTTCTTGATATGGGCGCGCGTGCGTGTGTGCGTGTGATTCGTGCTTATATCCACCAATCGGGCGAGCCAAGTAATACAAAAATAATATACCAATCAATCGTGGGTGGATGAGAAATAAATCATTGTGTTTGTTTGATAAAGATGTTTACGAGCCCTGTGGTCAAGAGAATCATGCCGGTTGCTGCTTTCAAATCAATCCCTCCCTCATGTGAACTAAACTGACAGGGAAGCTAAAGCTCATTAAATATGCAAATCTTATCCAATCATAACCCAGCGTTTTGAAGAGAGCCTCAAAACCAGTGTAGAAAATAGCCTATTACTTATTAGTAATGATGTTTTTGAATGTAAAAACCACACGGACATCATTAGTTGACCTCAGACAACAGTATAAAACAGTATATAAACACCTTTAAGAAAACACTGAGTGAATAAGTGAATGCATTTTCCATTTGCATGTATCAGATTGTTACATAATACAACTATAAACAAATAAATAATTCAGAGGTTCATGATTAAATAATATTTCCTTATTTAAATTTCCTTTATAAAATACAAAATTTGCATGTTACATTTGTAATCCAGTAATCCAGTCTGTTAAAAAAGTTTAAATTAGCTTTAGCGTAACAGTGACAGTCCACACATCGTCTAAATATTTGATTCAAGATTCAGTTATTGACAAAATTCATTCCGTTACAAGCAAATAAGGGAATTACATTTTTGTCTGTATTATTCAGTAATATAAAATACATGTCAGCTGACAGAAAAACACATTCTTTATAATTCAAGTGGACGACATCAACATCACATTCTTACTTTTGTTAGTTATTTTCCAGGTGTGCAATTCTTCTTGTAAGTTTATGTAGAGAAAAAAAGATCTTTTCAGTAGAATCGTTGTTCTAAAGTACAACTGCACATGACAAGCATCTTTATGATTGAGGGCGGGGAAACAATAAAAACTGAATTAAGTTCAAATTGCAAAGTTTCATGCCTCATACACACAGTGGTAAAAAGACAGTGAATGTTTTACTTTCCCAAACAAAGACTGTGTAGTTTCATTGCTAAGAGAAATGATAAGCTGGCACTTGGCACAAAACACAAAGTTACAGACAGGGGCATGGGACTTGGGGGGATAAAGGGTACTGAGTAACCAGGGCCCGAGGCAGGGAAGTCCGTTTTCTATACATACACATACATGGTACGGGGGCCCAGCAAGATGGTTTGTACCCAGGGCCCAAAATTTGGTGCTACGCCACTGGTTACAGATGTGGTGTGGAAATAGCAAATATTTAATTATGTTGCAGCAGTCCTTTTGGAATAACTGCTATTTCTCGCTGTCAGGACAATAAGGGTCTCAGATATAGTCAAAGTAGGAAATGCCTTCTAATTGAGAATCATGGCATTTACACTCCAAACAGAAAATTAATTGTGGAGCAAACATTTAAGCCAATTAATTTTCAGGGTATTATTAAGATGGTCAGAATTATTAAAATGGTCAGAATACAATTTAAGCCACCCTTATTATAATCTATTAATAACCAAATATTTTTTTCGTCTTCTATGTTTTTCAACAATTTGATTAAAATTCACCTAACATCTTAATTTATTGTCTTTTGTTATGTTGATTCCTATATTTGTGACACTCACTTTCAAATGAATATTACAGATGGAGGATGTAGCACATTCTGGAGAGTCACACACATTTATTAGGGAGGTTATGCAAAAAGTAGTCTACCTGAGTGCTACTCTTGTTGATATTAATAATGCATATGTTAAATTACATATTAAATTGTTTTACATCAAAATAATTACTGCATCTGACTAATATTTTTTTTGTGAATGAACTGTTGACATTTTTGTGCTCTTGTTGTCTTATGTAACATTTGTAAGTTGAGCAGCATTCTCATTCATCCTGGAAATGTTTCCAAACAATAAAGTAGGCTATTTGCAAGTCTGCTGAAATCTTGAGAAGGGTATTCCTGCACAACCGGAGGCCGCAGTTTCAGGACCCTAGTTCTAAGACCGCAGTTCTAGGACCCTAGTTTTTTGTGACAGCACCACCTACCGAATTGAATCACCAAAACACTAATTTAAGATGGACTATGGACACCGATCAGACTGTGAGTACTGATATTCAATCAAGTTTTATTTTATAACTTTTACATGAAACAAAATGTACGTAAGTGAGCTGCTATGAATTAAGAATTAATTCACACGAATTAAGAATTTGTGTGCTAGTTTTATTAATTAGGCTACTAGGATGTTCTTGATCGTGGTGTGGCTGAGATTTATTAAATCCTTTTTGATTTTTAATGACTATAATGCATCTAGCCAGCTGCCAGCACATTAATTCAACTTAAAAAGATGACAAAAGCATGTTGGTGTAAGGGTGTGTACCTGTAGCTACTGTATTAGAGGGAAGACTTGCTGAATACTCATTGTTTTACCATAGTTCCCATAATATTCTTACATAACTGCGCTGACTGCCTGGTTGCACTACAATATTAGCCTGTCTAAATGATGCATAATGTTTGACAAGTTCAGCCATTTATACTTTGGCTACGTTCTTATAGCCTGTACTGATATATTTTTTGCTGTGAAGGATTAAAAAGTTGAAAATTAATCCTTTAATTTTTTTAAAATAATTTTTCTGTAGGAATCTTGCACAAATGTTTTTTTGTTATCCTTGGAGCTAGACTGAAAAGACTGGGCATGATATTGCAGTGATTAATAAATGCATATTTAGCCTCTCCAAACAAATATTATTATATTCCATTCTGCATATCATGTAAATTTCATAATGTAACCGAGATGGCAATGGCTTTTGACATGTTACCTTTTTTTTTTTGCTTTTAGGGATTGCCACGCCATCACTGTAGAAATGACTGCGGGATAAAGTCTCAGTGTTTTTTTTGTTGTTTGTTGTTTTTGTTTTGCCAAGTATATGCTAATATAGTATCTGTCAATGTCACACATCTTTCAGATGGGCATGGCTTTCATTAGAAAGTGGTGGTGTCTTCTTCTGATGGAGCGCTTCAAAATAGGAGGGTTATAACAATATATATTTGTATATTCATCTCTGTAACACCTGCTTGTTTTTATAACTTGTGCAGTTTTTTATTAATTTTTTTTACCTACAGTTCATTTTGTGCCTTGGCTCATTTATCAAAATTACCATGTTCACCAGATTAGTATAGGGACTGTCAGTCATCATCCAGCTTAGTAAGATATATATATATATATATATATATATATATATATATATATATATATATATATATATATATATATATATATATATATATATATATATATATATATATATATATCATTCTGTCTGTGCAGCAACTGATGAAAAAAGGGGTATTTTTGGTGCTGTTGTTATTGCAAAAATGACATAAATATATATTCTTCAATCATTCTTGAGTCTTGCCTTGCCTCTCTACAAACTTTAAAATATCTGACTGTAATTTATTGACTGCATATACTGATTCCATCTTTCTTTTCCCTGATAATGAACGAATTAGTTAAACTTAAGGAGGTTAATCAATATACAGTATAATTCAAGAAATTAAGATTTTTAAGGTACTCAACTTTTTTTTAAAGATTGATATACATTTTTTATTTATATTTTGTGTAAATTAATTTGTTTAAATTTAAAATTGTGCGTCAAAGCAGGTATTACACACTTTGCAATTAACCTCTGATGCATTTTCAATTTAAAAAATCACATAAAATATACCCCTGAGATTAAATATCTTGATACTATGTAGGCTACTAACTAAACCACCTGGGTCGTAGAACTGAGGTCCTGAAACTGCAGCACACTGCTATATCATCCAGTTCTGTAGGTGGCGCTGTCACTAAAAACGAGGGTCCTAGAATTGCGGTCCTGAAACTGGGGTCCTGAAACTGCAGCCTCCGGTTGTGCAGGAATATACTACTGGAAATCTTGAATGTAAAAGTGTAACTACAGGGGGCGCTCTGACAGAGTTTCAGAGAAAGTGAAACTTAACGAAACGGATGCCCTACACGATCAACCTCTCTGCAAACAACAGAATATTGATTTATTGGATACTTGTGGACACATCTGATAGTCACAGGTAAAGATATAACTTATATAATATAAGAGAGATTGAGCTGAACAGGTTTCTAATGGAAGTGATCCGGTTTAGCGGGTTTAAGTAAAACGGATATGTTAAAGGGTAACGTTAAGTGCATAATCTCAATTTTTGGTCCCAAAAAACGGAGTTCACTTTTAGGGTATGTAAGTAACCATAGCAACTCACTCTCTCTGAACATAACCTGCTCCAGAGCAACTCATAATCCAGGGTTAGTTCGCGTAGGCCTACGAGGTATTCAGATATAATTAGGCTAATATATTAGTAGGCTACTATAACTAAATGTGTTATATAGTTACATTTATACAATATTATATATTAATTCTAAAGCATTAACAAGGTAACGTAATGTTTAAATGTTATTTCAATTCAAATATTCCATAGGCTTATGTCATCTCACACATGACCCGTATTAAATGTAAGGTCATCAATCATTATACTTATTTGATTATACTTAAATGATTGCACAGCCACCAAATAGGTGGCGATGTGCATGGTTATGTAAACAAAAGAAGAAGAGGAAGTAGAATTACGCGCTCTTTCTTGGCGTCTGTTTGAATGAATCACAAAATGAATGTCGGTGAATCATCGATTCGTTGATCTGTTGAAAATCCCTGCGTCTCAGTCAGCTCCCTGGTTCACTATGGGCACTGATCAGGACATAAGTCAATGAGCTGACTGATCAGTGCCCTGACAACTGAACTAGGGAGCTGATTGAGACGCACCCAATGTCTTGTGTGTGTTACTGGGAACTACAGTTGTCTGAACTTATTCCCGACGGCTTTTTGGAACCAGCATACCTTTAGTAAGCAATCGATAAGTGAGAGTTCAAAGCTACGGTACGGTAAGTTAACCTTGCTTTCTGGAAGAATCACCCCACAGCTTTAAACATGTCGAATACTCAACTCATGTATTTGTTTACTCCATTGAATTGCATACGTTATCATTTGACTAATTGGTTGAAAATTTTAGTGTTTTTTACACAACATAAATACTAGAGAATCAGTATTTCTTATATTTCGGCTCCTTTAAAGTAGACAAAATTATACTCCAGTACAAACAGACGATTGATTGAAGCAGTGGAGGAAACATTTAAGCCAATTGATTTTGAGAGGTGTTTATAAAGCCTTAGAATCACTCAATAACACTATAAGAATTGACTTAATAATTTAAAAAAAAATCCTTGGCTCAAAGCTGTGATTAAAAGTTACTTATCAAGCACCTCAGGCATAATTTAAGTGATGTGTAGGACTAAATATTAAGTGTCAGTCTAGAGAATGATTACTAAATAGATTTATTTTGTTAAGAAGATTCTTAAATACATTTACAAGGAATGGTGAACCTTTTTTTTATTGTACATTGAAAACACATTTGACAATAAATATTTCTCTTAAACAACTTTTGACTATTGATGGTCATTCATTCTCATAAATTTCTCTCTCCAGTGATGTCTTCCTCCAGCGGTCCACTGACTGAGGAGCTTCAGTGCTCTATATGTCTGGACGTGTTCACTGATCCAGTCAGCACTCCATGTGGACACAACTTCTGCAAGACCTGTCTGAATAAGTGCTGGGACAACAGCCAGACCTGCAACTGTCCATATTGTAAAGAAACATTCAAGCACAGACCTGATCTCAAGATTAATACCACACTCAGAGAAGTTGTAGATCACTATAAAAAGAAAAGTCCTGAGAAAAAAACTGAAGTTCTGAAAAAAAGTTCTGAAGTTGTGTGTGACTTCTGTGAGGACAGAAAGCAGAAAGCCCTGAAGTCGTGTCTGGTGTGTCAGAGCTCTTACTGTGAAACTCACCTGGAGCCTCATTTGAGAGTGGCAGGTTTAAAGAAACACAAACTGATCAATCCTGTGAGGAATCTGGAGGACTATATCTGTCAGAAACATGAGAGACCTCTGGAGCTGTTCTGTAGAGATGATCAGACAATCATGTGTCTGATGTGTGGTGTAACAGACCACAAAAAACACAAAACTGTGTCTGTAGAAGAGGAGAGTGAAAAGAAGAAGGTAAAAGTTACTAACAACACTGATTTTAAAGGGCTCGTATAATGAGGAATCACATTTATTTTGTGAAACAAAAGTTGTGGAAACATTGAAGGTTCCTTTAGAAAACTTTAGAAGAAGAATTTCTGTTATGATAAATGTGTGTGTTGTTCTCTGTCTATAGACTGAACTGATGAAGACACAGAAAGACGTGCAGCAGATGATCCAGGACAGAATCAAGAAGATTCAAGACTTCAAACGCTCAGCAGAAGTCAGAAAAGTGAGTTAAATTATGTCATTAATTAAAATCATGTCATTAATTATGTCATTTATGTTTATTAATTTAAATTATGAGTTTTCTTAAATATTTATCAGACAAACACGCACTAAAGAATAAACTAAAGCGATAAAAAAAGAAAGCGACACTAATATCGTTATAGTTATCGTTCTTGGTGTGAACAGGTCTTCAGTCTGTGTTTTAGTAGTGGGGATTTTTCAGTGACTCTTTCTGCAGGTTACAGCAATACACCAGTAGGTGGCGACAAGTGACTGTCTTTGAGAGAATCATTGCTCTTAATTGATTTGGTTTAAAGCAACACTGGGTAACTTTTGCTCTCGGGGTCCCCCTACAGTTGGGAAAAAATAATGTCCTCAACTACTGTCGTAAGCTCTGTAATCCTACAACAGGGGATGCCATCGCACGTGCATTTGTTGAAATGACAACCCTGATAGCCCTGAACTAGTGATGAGCGGGTCGTCTCATAACCCGCGGACCCCGTATGTCTATTTAATGGTCGCGGGTGCGGGGCGGGTTGTAAAAATATATACAGTGGTGCGGGGTGGGCCAAATAACTTCATAAAAGCGGCCCCGCGGGTTGGTGCAGCACTAACGCCGGCTTCACACTGCACGCGCAAGCAGGGCGTAGGCAGCGCCGAAGCAGCGCGTGTGTAAAGCAGTAGCAGCGCGCGCACTTTTTGCTTTCACACAGGCAGCGTTTGTCGCGCGCAGTTGTCACGCGCAGTTGTGTACAGAGTAGGCTACTCTATAATGGATAAGTTTGCATTTCTCTTTAATGTATTTGAAATGGAAATAAAGCAAAGATTCAGATTTATCATGAAGCATTTATCATTATTTTTAAAAAATCGTTTCACTTGTTTCTGATGTTTTTTTTATTTCGTTTAGTGCAAGTTTTTGATTGAAGAAAGGCCATCTATACGGCCTTTATGGCACTATATGTCCATGAAAAGCACACTGCTAAAAAGAGAAACTTCAGGAAATCGTCTTGAAATATTGGATAGGCATCAAATTTACATGCATTACCCATCATAAACCTCTTAAAGATAATTCATAAATGACTGTAATAACTAAGAGGAAACTTCTTAATGATTTATCGAATAATTAATAACTAAATGAGCAAATTATCTAACAACGTTTTTAAAAAAATGACAAAATAACGCACATCATAGTCTATCTACATGTCTATACTGTTTGTGTGCTATATTAATGTGTGTATATTCTATTTACCTATCCATATTTAGTTGTTCGTTCGTGAGACAACGAAAGATTGTCAAAAACACTTAAAAATGACGTACCATCAGCACCAGCCGCTCACGCTCACCAACTTCCTCCCATGCTTTTTCCTTCACTTGCAAGTCTTTATAAAGCAAACTGTGTGGATCACAGAGAACTGTGTGCTTCTCAACCTCCACGATGAGAGTGTCATCCATTGCTGTCTTTCCAGGTGCACTCTGAAGAACTCTGCCTGTGACACCACGTGCTTTTGTTTATCGTTTCTGTTTTTATGCCAGCGTATAGTTATAATATATACATAATTTAATTCATATTTAATTTAAGCTAAACTGGCATACATTATTTAAAATTAGTTTTGTAGTTCAGGCAAAAACTTATGGCAGTGACTTCGTTTTTTGTGTAGAACTGTTTTTTCCACAGCGCCGAATGTCATGGTGACTGAGAAGCACACGGAACACTTCACTAAATTATTTCATGGTTAAATGTGTTATTTTTCATGTTAACCAGGTTAATTTTGATCAGAACAATGTACTGTGGCTTTAATTCATCGTGAGCAGCGCGTCAAAAATAGACCTGGCGCCGAAACGATCGCGGCACTGCCGCTTCTGCTCTGCTCCTGCTAAGCGCCGCTGCGCTGCCTCTGCTGCCGGTGTGAATGCACTCATTGATTAACATGGGCGGCGAAAAAAATACGCGCTGCTTACGCGTGCAGTGTGAAGCCGGCGTAACAGTTCCCCTAACACTGCAGGAGGAGTTCACATGCAGGTGTTCTTCTGGCGGCGCGTGTGAAATGTCTTCATCCCAGGTACAGTCAGTGGTATATGTTTCAGCATGTCATATGAATATAATTTCATGGGTTTTAATTTTTTCCAACGCCAAATAATCGTGATGCTCACGTTTACAAGCCAGCGACATTATAGTAGTCTATTGGTTAGCGTTTTACAGAATCTATATGATACTTCAGTTCAATGTTTGAGTGGTAGGTAATCACCGTAACAAGCAGGATAGCATCGGTCGGGCACGCCTCCTTCAG